>NC_031780.1:17765792-17848134 GCF_001522545.3 Parus major | reverse complement strand
TTCCCTTTTCCCTTTTCCCTTTTCCCTTTTCCCTTTCCCCTTTTCCCTTTCCCCTTTCCCCTTTCCCCTTTCCCCTTTCCCCTCTTTTAACTTGTTTTTAGTCTCTCTTCAGCCACATTAAATATGATAAACCAAGGAAAAGTGTCTTACAGTATGTTTCCCATTACTTGAGATATATGGGATATATGATATAGAAATGTTGTGGACAGATTACAACAGTCAGTAATGAACTTGGGACAGGACAGTTCAGAAAATAGTGGTGAAAGGAGTGTGTTAAAAATATCATTTATAGAGAAACTTTAAAAAAATGAGGCTAGAGTAGGAATTAGAAATACCAGAGATGAGAATTTTGCTTGTTATCAGCCTGATCTTTTGCTTGTTCCCACAGAATATTTTGTCTTTCTAAAACCATCAAGGAATGACAATACCTTATTGCAGGGAGAGCTTAAAGCCTCTCTTAGAGCTGAAAACCTGTGAGTTTTGAATGGTTAAATTCTGAGAGAAATGAGGTTGTCAGAAGTGTTTTCAAGATCTGTGTACTTGGCATGGAGCTCTGTTCAATACTGCAATGTGCTGAGAGATTCAGGAGGGCTTTCTGCAGGTACAGGAGCTTGTCAAAGCCTTTGTTAATGAGGATTTATACCAGTTAGGTGGAAAGACACCAAAAGGAATACTGATACTTTTTAAAAAGTACTAGTTAGCCTCCAAAATGCATTTTCTTCATTGGCAAAGTTACTAGATTATGGAATGTGTGAAAGGTGTGATATTGTGAAACCAGCTGCATGGGTGAAAGGATGGAACTCGGTGCTCTAGTTAGATACTGGATGTTTAAAATATTATTTGTATCTATTTCAGATTTTAGAGGATGTAAGTGTGCACACACACATACCTATCTCTCCCTACAATATTTAAAATTGCTTTAAATAAGCCCTGATGAAACACAGCATCGTATATGCTTTAGCAGCTTCAGGAGTTATTGTTACAGCTATAAAACACATCTCTCTCAAAAGACTGTGTGAGTAGCAGTGCCCTGTGGGGTTATTAGCAGCTTCTGAAGATTCTTGCATTCCTCATCCTACAGGCAGAGTTTTGGAAAGAGAAGACACATGAACTTGTCCAATATTTTTCTTGTTAAGACCCATTATTCCTTTTTTATCCCTGCATACAAAGCTGGCAGAGGACCGTGAAGCTCTTAAGCATCCGTATGTGCAGAGGTGAGGAGAACACCAGTGACTGTGGTCATTCCTCAGTGCCTCACTCCAACCCCAGGGCTTGTCTCATGTGTCTGCAGTCCAAAAATGTGCCATGTAGAGCCTGGGAACACTGGCTGGGCCCCTCAGCACAGCGGTGAGGACCACTGAAATGAGAAGTACCAAGCAGCACATGCCAGATTTCAGTATCAGGAAATACAGGTGGGCATTGCATATTGCAGGGTATTTGTTTGCCTCAGCAGCACACAAAGATTTAGTGTATGTTTGGTGTGTTGTTCTGATCTCTTGTCACAGGAGTCTAGGCAATATCAAAGTCAGTATTTATAATCCCATTCAAAGGTCTTGATTTTTGGAGTGATTAGAGAAAGGAAGTGCTACCCTGAGTTGAAGTAGGATTGTGAGGAGACTTGGTTGAAAGGTGCAGAAGTCCAAAGGGATTAGGGAAGATAAATGCTTATAAGGCTACTAAACATAAAAACAAGCAGTAAATATAGATATGATCTTTATTCAACAAAAAATTTCCAAAAAAATTTTCATGATCTCATTGTTACTGCAAAAATCCAACACAGAGTAAATCAAAAAGTAGTAAAAATGGAAACAGATTCCTCATGTTATCAGGGTTTTTGGGAAAGAAGAGTGGGAAATAGGAAGCAAAAGGATTGCATTTTAGTTATGAGAGCTTGAGAAGCCACTAGGATTTCATCAGGTTGGCAATTTGGTATTTGTTGTCTTTCTTGTTGGTTTATTCCTCCTTTTTAGTCAAAGAAGATTCATAGCGAGGTAACAGTTTGAGAGTTGTGGATTGCAAACTCAGAAGCTGTAAAATGGTTTATACAATTATCTGTATTCCAAATAACAACAGATAGTTCTTAGAATATTGTATACTTTATCTTTTTTCCAGCTAGGAGTCTGTATCAGATTAATCATCTGTGAAGTCCAATGGTATTCCCTATTCAAGGAATATATTTGTTGTGTATGAGAGTCCGTAGTTAATTATGAATTGGCCTGAATGTACAATTTTGTCCAAGGCTAAAGAATCCTGTTGTGTGGGTGTGGGGGAATCAAAGCACAGGGCAGGCAGAACAAGAGGAAACAGCCTCAAGCTGCACATGGTGGGGTCCAGCTTGGACATCAGGAGGAATTTATTCTTAGAAAGGGTGGTCAGACATTGGCAGGGGCTGCCCAGGGAGGTTTGGAGTCCCCATCCCAGGAGGTGTCCAAGGAATGCCTGGATGTGGCACTCAGTGCTCTGGGCTGGGGACAAGGTGGGAATTTTACACAGGTTGGACTCAGTGATCTTGGAGGGCTTTTCTAACCTTAGTGATGCTATGAAGTGTAAAAGAACATCACTAAGTGCCAATTAAAGTGCTAGGCAATGCATAGTCTGTACATCCTGAGGTATGAAAAATACTTGGGTTTTTAATCCTGTTAATACATGTAATTCATTAATGGGGCTAGATGAACTTGCCTTGCACTGAAGTTCTCATATGAGAGCAGAACAGAAAACTAGATTTATAATAAATGCTCATCTAATAGCTGAAGTCAAGAAAGCTGCCAGCTGAGACACTGCCAAGTCAGCCAGCTGGGACAAGGATCAGCATATCCAGGGGCTAAGCCTTGGACCAGAACTTAAAAATGTGTTTCCGTGCTGAGCTGCTCCAGGAGATGCCAAACAAGTCTGTTGGACCACCTTATGTTTTTCCTTTCATTATTTCTTGTCTCTCTGGAGACAGAGAAACTCCAATTCTCCCTACAGTACCTGTAACAGCAAAGGACCATCCTCAGCTGGATCTCCTGTGCAGCATTCAGGTGTGCCCCAAAAGCAGCCCTGGCCTCCTTCCTGCTCAGCTGCTGCCACAGCTGAGCACCTTTGGAGTAGGAGAGTCAAATCCCAGTTTGCTGTGGAGCTATTCAGATTGCTTTTGTTATGAGGTGGGGCTTAGTTATTGGTAGTCATTAAGAGGTGAAATAAAAGCAGAACACAACTCAGGAAATTACTAATTAAAGGAGCAGTACACATGCTTTTAAAGATTCTCAGCACGAGTTAGTGAATATAAGGAGAAGAAAATTTAACTCCTGGTAAATGATGGCAATAGGAACATGAGTCTGGGTAGTCTCTAAACTGCACTTCACCCCAGTGTGGTAATTGCTGCAAGTACTGGAAGCAGCTGGAGTAAATAGGTAAAACTTTTTTATTATCTCCCAAAAGCTGGGAGTATTTGTAAATTAGTTTGGCAAGATTCTGTAGAAAACTCACTCAAGAGAAACATGATAAAATATTATAAAATTAGTAGCACAATGAAAATTTCTTTCCAGTGGGTGAGCTTTGTATATCATGGTCTTCTTTTGGCTAGCTGTGATCAAAAAGATGCTTACTGAACTTGGTAAAGATGACTTGTAGCAGTTTGAAGAGTTTCTATTGCATTGATTTTTTTTGGTGAGAAAGCAAACAAAATAGTTTGGAGAACTGCAGTTTATTTCCTTATTGTGTGCATTATAATAATGACATCCCTTTCCAGTTGCTAAAAATTCAAAAAGAGAAATTTGTACTCTGCATTCTTCCCTGAGAGCAACCACAATTGTTAAATGTTATCCCTAAGCCACTCCTCTCCCATTTTTCCTAATGAAGAGCAATTGAGGTAATTCCATTCACTTACCTGGAGAAGCCTGAAGCAGCTGTGTTTTCCCAAAGGCAGGTTTGGGCTGTGCTGGGGGCTGGCGAGCTCACCTGCTGCACAAGAGGCTGCAAGTGAAATGGATTCATCTATTTTCGTTATCCAGGCTAACAGGGTATTAAAAGTAAGACTGGAGAGTGAAAAATATATTGGATTCCTTTCAGCTTAGATTATTAAAGGAGCTGCTGTTAATGTAAGGAAATACCTCAGTTTTGAAAAGAGCTCTAGTTCCTCTTCCATATCACCTTTTCAGTAGAATTTAAAGTTTTAAAGGCTAGTTTTTTAAGGCCAACTGGATCTTTTTAGATAGAGTAGGAATCAGACTGTAATATTTTGGGGATATGGGCTTAAATTTCCAAGATACTTAAGTGCTTTCTGAAAAGACCATCTTACCTTCTTGGCTATTCTTAATTTAAAAGCCTTATTGTTAATGCAAGATGGGCATGAGGAGATGCTCCTGCTGAAAAGGAGCAGCAGAAGTTTGTGCAATCTGTGTGCCATCTTCCTCCCTAGAGCCCCAGTAAAGAAACTGGTGAGCAGCACTGGTGGTTCAGCACACAGGGCATCAGTTTGGTGCAGGGAGTGTGGGGTGACAAGGGGAGGAAGGACCTCCAAAAGGGCTGGTCCTGCCTCTGATCCTGAGCAGGGCTGTGGGATGAGGAGAATGCCATGAAGTGGTCTCTCTTGAAGTTAATGGACTTAATTAGCATTAGAGCATAAAATACTTGAATAAAAGTAATTTTCTCTTTGTTTGTTCTATTCCAAAGCTGCTATGCTATGGAATACAAATGTGAAACTTCAGAGAACAATAAGGGAGACCTAGAAATATTAATGGAAAAGAAGAAATGACAACTTTTCTGTGATCATTTGAACTCTTTACCAGTAGCTGGTTTTGGTTATTTGGGTTTGGAGTCTTTTTCTATTCTATATTTTCTGGGGTTTTGGTTTCATTTTTGAGATGGATATTGGCAAACATGTTAGAAATGAAAGGGAAAAGAAAGTTAAATCCTAGAATGATCTCTGTGCTTTTGTTAAATAGGATGAGGAACTGCTGTGAAACATTTCACTTTGATTCCTTTCTTAATATGAATAATATTGATGTCCTGTCTTTATCCCCATTGGGCATTTATCCCCAACAATCCTGGAACTTGGGTATCTGCCCAATTAAGTTATTTCCATTTGACTAGTCTGTTTTAAATACAGGTGGCATAAAACCAAATGTACTACTTTGAAATCAAACCAGCAGGAGATTCTGAGTCAGAACTACAATTTAATAGGAAAACTAAAATTAAGGCAGAAAACACTGGCTTAAACTGCCAGAGTCAGGATACAACCTGACACCCTGTTGGTCATGGGGGTGGTAGCAGTGTGATTGAGAGGACTGCAGCAAAGGGGGAGCTGTGGTTCTCTTGGTGATCATGTAGAAGGGTTTCATCTTCCTCTAAGGGTCCAGTGGTGGTTATGTAGCTCTTTGTCCTCTGGGAATCCACCACATAAGGCTGCTTGTGGTGTTCTAATCCTCAGATTATATCCAGGTAGGAATGCTCAGCTCCTCCCCCTGGGCACAGCATCTCACAATGGGATGATGGAATTTTATGAGTTGTGTAGTGAGACTTGATGGCTCATTAACAGAGACAGCCCCTGGAATTAGCAGGGATGAGTAATGGAAGGGGTAAAGAACACTGCCCTACCTGCTTTGAACGTCTTATGAAGATGGTGCTAGAATACATGCTTTTGGTTACATCTTACACTCTAACCTAAGACACCAAAGAATGATTTGATAGCATGGGGAGAAGCAGAAAATGTTATTTAAAAGTTAGTGAACTTTCTAGCAAAGCTGCTCTATTTTCTCCTCTCCCATAGTGATTTTCTGATTAGTTCTGTGCCAATCTTCTTTGCCTCACTCATTCTTGTAGACCTTTGCTCCAGTACCTGTATTAAGTAATTTTAATTTATTATGATAAGCCATATACAGTTTGCAATTCAGCAAAGTCACTTTGTCACTTTGCTGTAAACCATCTCATGATGTGACCTAACCAGTTCTGACAGCAGAGAGACTACAGCCACAATGTAGAGTTTTAAAGTTATTTGCAGTGCTTGAAGGTCTGTCTGAGAACAGTATCCACTTAATCCAGCCTAAATCTAGGGAGCTGTCTTCTGCTCCTGCCACTCTGTCTAAGGGCTGTTAATAATAGCTGTTCTACTCACCCTGTCTCCTGACTGAAAATCTATCTAGAGCTCTTGCATCTTATGAGGCAGATCAAAATTGACATTTTTTTATTGATGTTACTGGTTTCTGCTGAATAATTGAGGACAAATAAAAGTAACTGAACTCAAAAATGAAGTGAAAAAAGAATTTGTTTGGTAGAATTACCAAAGTCACCTGACATCTGTAGTTAAGTAAGTAGTCCTTCTAAAAATGCAGGTTTTATACATTCATATATATATATATATGTATGTATGTATGTATGCAGGTATGTAAAAATGTGTGTATATATATAAACATGATTTCATTATTAACTTTATTAAATGAAGCCATGATACAGACAGATCTCCTTTAGCAGTTCCATTTCTTCTTCAGTGAGTATTAAAAGTGAAAAACTGCACATTTGTTCCATGAGGAAATAAATGAATATTGTTGGCTGTTACTGTGTCCTAAGTATTTTACTATCCATATGTGTATGCAATGTAGAAATTCTAAAACATGGTTTAAACTTTAGCAGATCATCTGGTTCTGATTTATACTGGGGCAGGAGAAGAGGGAGCAACCAGTAGGTGCAGCCTGGGGTTATGGATGATATCAGGCTGAATTCATGATGAAAAAAGCTTATTTGGCAACTACAGCAGTGCTGATATGAAGTTCCAGTAGCAGAGGAGAAGTATTTAATTAATTCAAATTAATGTATTATGAAGGACATCTTATCAAAGAAACCAGGATATAATTTTTTATTTATTTTACATTTAGTTGATAAAGTTAATTCCATGGCTTATATTTAATATATCTAGCAGTGCATTTGACTTATTCTCACACGACATTGGGATTAGCTATATAACCATATTAATAAGGTGCACATTCAGTGAATTTAAGCTTGGCTAACTGACAGGAGTGGTTGTCAGGAACGAGTCATCTTCTAACACTTGTTCTTTTTTCACAAGTGGAGTTGCAAAGGAGATAATCTGGCAGTACCAATGTCTCAGAAGAAATTTCTAGATCTCAATAAATCATGTAGGTGTGGATCTCTGAAAGTCAGTAGGTTATCAAAGCAAATGGGAATTGAGCAGTAAGATCTGGATCATTTGATCAGTTGAGCCTATCAATATAATATTTTTTAAATATAAACAAGAAAGTGGTCCTAAGTTTAAGAAAAAATTTAGATGAAAGCTAGAGAATAGTGTATTTGTGATCTGGAAATAATTTAAATGTGAGAGTTTGCAAACAACTGAACATGTCCTCTGTGGAGTAAGCTCTCAGAAACAGCTAATGAGACATTTCTATATACATCAGAACAAAAGCTTAATTACCTCAGGGGGAATGACTCTGGTCCAAGGTAATGTTTTTTGGATGTCTCACTATATTACTTCAGTGTGGAAAGTCACAGCTAATGTCTTCTAATGTCAGCTCCATTTTGAAAGTGATGGGAAGGAACACTTCTTTCTTGAGAAATATGAGGACTACACCCAGCATTATCCAAGAATAGCTATTTTGGTACATACAGGCAATTCTTTAGGGAACTTTCAGGTTCTTTTGGGGGCTACTTGGGTGCTTAAACAAAAGGCCCCACATGTTTAGTATCTGTATGGTGAAGCCAGGTGACATTGAATAGAAACTGAAGGGCACAGATAAGATATAAATGATAAATAAAGGAAATGGTGAATTCTACCTGTTTACAGAATCAGCACTTCTTAAGTGGAGAACCAGCTTGTTCTGGCAAAGACTTTTTTTAAAAAAGGACTTAGAGATGAAGTGTAAAAATGCAAGTGTCTGATCAAACCAATGTGCAGTTCCTAATCACCCTGAACTCACAGAATTCAGCAGCCCTCAGTGCTTCCTGGTGTTCCATTGTCTTCAACAATCCTGGTCTTTTGCCTCCTCTTTTTTGTGTTGGTGAGACCTGTCAAATCTGATGGTAGGAGTGACTGTGTCCATAGCCTGTTAGTGGGGTTTCAACACTGATTTCATCTGTTCTCACCTTGAGAGGAATGGCAAATAAAGTCCATATTTCTGTTAATATCTGCTCAGTTTACTGAATACAGTGAAAGGTGTTTACCTCTTCTGCATACAGGCACCTCCAGAGGTGCTGAAAGGTAGAGTGTGCTAGTGAAAAGATAACTGCCAGCTGAATCAAGAGGTATTTTAGACTTTATATTCCTGGCAGAATTAGTGGCTTGTAGGCATCCTGGATAATATGTTGGAGCCACTCACATTCCTGTTGCAGAGATTTATGTGGCAAGAAATAAGAGTTGAGAATTTCTGTAGATCAATCCACTGCTGCTTGGATGTGCCTTAGACTCTGGGAATGCTCTAAGGCAGTGTGACTGTGTAGATCTTTTTCAACCATCTTTGGGGACATGACTTCTTCTCCAACAATACCAGCAGCAAGCACAGAAGAATTTGTGGGATTAAATGTGGGAGATGTGGTCCTGGAAGTGCTGCCTCTGTGTGTTGCCCTGTTTTTCTGTGTGCCTTCATCTCCTTGTAGGGAGAAGGAAGGAGTTGGTGGGTCACAAATCTTCTGTATGGAGAGAACATTTTGGTGCAAGAGCTGGACTGTGCCTCCCCACAGACAGGGCTCTTCTATGCAGTTTCACATCTTGACATAAAGAGTTTCAATCTTTAAGCAGACATGCAGCATCAGGACAAAAGTTCTTTCACTCTTTTAACACTTCTAGACCTTATGCTCTTAGCTAAGGACTGGAATTCTTGTTTTATTTGCTGCTGGTGGAGGCTCTGCCATGAATGGAGTAACTGAAACTCAGAGTTTTAGGCATGCAGTGAAATGTTAGGCTCATTTATAGTTGGTTAATACTATCTTTCCAATCCTTACAGCTTTAATTCTTTCTAATAAGATCAGTACATCTGCAGAAACTGATGAACATCGAGTCAGGCAATTTTCTGTGTGCCCCTTAAAAGCAGGCAAATGGATTTGTCAAGCCTTGTGTGACAGCTTGAATTGTTGAAAGTTGTGTTGAGGGTGTACTTTCCCTTCACTCTCACCCAGATGATGATTTCTACTCTGCAATATGGATTAAGGGAATCACAATCAGTATTATGGATTTCTTCTTGAGACTTCAAGAGCTTAAGAGCTGTTGGAATCATCTCTCCTGAATGCATTTCATTTTCTTCCCCAGGTCTTGCAGTGGTATTTGTTTCCCAAGCTGCAACTCCTTAGGAGTTGACAGTTTCTTTAAAGCTTTATTATGAGTTCAGCTTTGCAAAACTCTCCCTGCATGAGCAGAAAACCACGCACGTGGGAGTTTCCAGGACAGCATGGAGGGGGTGTCTCTTGACAACACTTTCTGGTTCTGTTGGATTGACTTGAATTCAGCTCTGCTGTGTCAGGACAGAAGATTGTTGGTGACTCAAGAGATTAGTCTGGACACTTTTTGCCATATAATTTTAAGGTGTTGATACATGTTTTCTTTACTCAGAGTCTTTTGCAAAGACTTATAAGTCCTCCCTAGATTTTTACAACAGATATTTCATAGCCCCAAGAGTAGATCCTTGGAGTCATCTATCTCAGGCTTGGCTCTCAAAAGAGTAATTCCACTGGATTGAAGAGGCAAGTGTTTGAAATTCAGGAGACTATAAAATTGATTCTTCCATAAAGAAGTAATTTGTGGTAAATGGTGTAGTCCTCTGGACAGCCATTCACTCATTTTATGTGACTGGGACCCTTGAAACATGGTCAGAAAGATTAGAGAAGGACATCTCTGATCTGTTATTTATCAAGCCAAGAAAACTTTCTTTTTGACGATACAGCATCTGGAAGCAGACCCAGCCAAACCACACCATCTTACTCAAGACCTCTGGGACCGAGATAAATGCAGTTTTAGGAAAGTTTGGATAATGTTTGCTAGAAGATTCTGAAATACTTAAACAGCTTTTCTATCTTTAGTTGCATTTTCTCTGCTGGGGAAGCAGCAGTGCACTGTGTTACTCCAGAAAGCACATGGGAGATCCAGGCAGGGTTGCAGGATTCTGAATTCTGGCAAGTCAAACTGTCTGGCACGAGCCTCCTCCAAGCAAGTATCTTCCCAATAAGATGTTAGTCACCTCTCAGGTGACAGCTGGCATTTACATGCTGTGTCTTTGCTCTGGCAGTCTGTGTAGACTGAGAAGGAAATCAGAACACTTACTGGCCAAAGTGCCATCTTCAAACAGAAGCAGTTACTATAGTTAGCATTTAAATGAAGCCATGCATTAAATCAAAAGTCAGACAAGCTGTCAATATATATCTGATTACCTTCTATCATAATGCTATTTCTGGTATTGGCCTTATTACTGTCCTTCCCCAGTGCTTCTAACAGCTAAAATATTTCTTCTTGAATATTTGATCTTGTTTAATATTACTGTGTGTGCAGTCCTTAAACATATTTGTCCTTGTTCTCAGACTGCCAAGGCATTGTGAGAGACAGGAAAACCAGTAATGTGGTTGGGAGAAGAGGTGGAATGAGGTGATGCAGTCTTGGCTGTCTGCTTGTCATTTCTGTTGGCACTACAAGGCTCCTGGGGGAACAGCAGTCAAGTACCATTCATAGTAAGTTTTGAGGTGTGTTTTCTCTTCCAAATTACTGCAATCTTTTAAAAAGTAATGAGTGTTCTTCATAAACCTTGATAAAACTCATTGCTATGTCAGCATTTGTTCTTGTTAGATATGAGAAGTTAGATATTCCAAATGACCTTTCCAGACATGTTCTTTTGAGGAGATACAGCTCATATACTCTTAATAATAAGCTGTTCTCGTTATTTCATCAGAATATAAATGGACAATGCACTTTGTAAGGTAATAAAATATATTCTCTGCCCCAAAGACCTTGCTTATAAGCAGAAATAGTCAAAAATGGAAATGAAGGGATAGGATTTATGTAAGTCAAGCTAGACAGCAGCTCAGGTATTGTTTGGTGGTTATTTCAGTATTTGTATGTTCAGTGACTTTGTGGCAGGTGCCTGTGCTGGAAACATCTTAACCATCACAGTGTTTTAAATGTTAAATATTTTTAGAGAAAACTTGAAACAAACTGAAATACCAGCAATTTCATTGAGATATCCAAACAATAGAAATCAACATGAAAATTCCATTTCAACATGTCTGAGTCAGAAGAAATAGTATAATATAACTTTTTTAATATTTGTAAAGTACAATATAATAGGTAAACAGGATTCTCCTACAGAGTTACTGGTTTCCTCATGTCACATTCAGATCACTGCAAGCAGTGAAGCTGTAAAACAGTTTACAGTGATGTACAACTACTTGGAACATGGAGAGCTTAGAAACAAGTTTAAAAACTGTAATTTATCACATTTTAGTTTGTCATAGCTAAACAAAATCTATTGCAATAACATGCAATTTTAAATGTTGAATTGCTATGGGATATTGAGTGTTCCTGACCAGCTTTAGATAGAGATTTGCACTGAAAACTGACTTAGCCATAGTAAAGAGCAGTTAAACTTTTATCACTGTCACATTTGAGAGTGTCAATCTCCCATGAATGCAGGTGATGGGGAGCTGGCTGCAGCCATGACATTGTGTTCACCTACCACCCTCCCTTCCCACACGGAGGCAAGGGGATACCCTAAAGAAATGAAAATAGATGGCTCCTCCAGTAACTAAAGCCTCTCTTGGTTCTTGTTGTTTCCTAAAATTGGAAAGTAATTAAATAGGAAAATTGGTTAATTGGCACCTTCTATTTTTTCCTCACAAGCAGGCTTTTAGTAGCCTTGTGCTCTGAGTTGAAGAAACTTGAGGAGATGCTGGTGCAATAATAAGGATAAAGCATTTCTCTTTATTATGGTCAGTTATTGCTAATCTCCTTTTAGAGTTTTAACAGGGATTTATAGGGATTCATTTGTGGTTTAGATTTGGAGATAATTAAGTACCTTTCTGCTGCAAAGAAGAAATGGAGAGAGAATTGGTTCAAAGCTAGAAAAAGCTTCTAGCTTTGTACTATCACATATATTAAACTTCCTTTTATTTGGTTGTCACCCCAATAGGAATGATTAGTAGGTTGTAAAGAAAGAAAATGTATTACATTACATCTATTAAAGCATGTTTTATATGTAACAGTAATTAAAATATAATTGAAATTATGAGTTCTTCTAATGATTGGCTTTACATAATGCATAGTTAAAGAGTGAGCATCTATAAATGTGTCTTTTTTACACACCCAGAAATGGTTTGCTGGCAGCATTTTAATTAAAGATGGATTAGCTAAAATGCAGCTTAATCATTCTGTCATCAAAGGATTTAGACCTCGTTAATTAGCTGTTGATAAATAGGTTTAAACTACAAAAAATTTAATTTAAAATATGCCAGTTGTGATCTAGAATTATTAGAGCTGGAAATGGAGCAACGAGTCTCAGAAAAATCTGTACCATCTCTTTCCATAATATTAAATTAAATATGAAATGTAGGCCAGTACAGAACTTTGTTCTGCCTTGTCAGTAATGGATGTGATTCCAAGAGCTCTTTGGAATTGGTGAAGAATTAAAACAGAGACCCTTTCGAGTGATTATTGCGTTGTAGTGCGGCAGCAGGATCTGTTTCCCATTTATGTATTTAGTAAAGATTGAAAACTATCTAAAAATCCTTCTGCTCTAGAAAATGGATGAAAACAAATCCTGTTCAAGAGTTTGTATCTCCTCCTCGCTGCAGAGGAGCAGAGTTAGTACAGCCAGCCTGGGAGGGGCAGGAGCGGGAAGGAGCACAGGGAATGTGGGCTTGGCACAGAAGGACAAGTTCCCTCCTTGAGACTGTGTGCTGCTGGTGCCAGTGCTGAAGCTGCCAGCTGGGGAGCACTGAAGGGACCCCTTTCCCTGCTCTGGCACTCGGGGGCTGTGGCTCTGTGGGCAGCACGATGGTTCCGTCACATCAGCTCAGTGTTGTGACCTGCGCTGCTCTAATCACAGCTGGAGTTCCAGCCATGGCCATCTCGTAGTAATGGGCTTCTCCTGCCCATTACCTGCTGGGGTTCTTGGCCTGGCTGAGCCCTGCTGTGGGTAATTCTTATTTGTGTTCCCTCTACCAATTCGTGTTCCCTCTCCCAGCCCCTGTTAGGGCAGAGCTGGCAGCTCTGCAGGAGACGCGTCCTGTGCCAGCAGAGCGCACACCTCCTGCCTCTGAGCTTCTGCTTGCCAAAAACCAGAAGGTGAGGTACATCTTGACTTACAAGTCTGTCAGAGTTGACATTAAACCCTTTTATTATGAATATCTTAATCAGCTCAATTGCTATGAAACACTAACTGTACTTCAACAGGATTGATAGTGCAAGATTTCAGTAGCGAAATAGTCATAATATTTGAATCCACAATCAACTGGGTTTTATGCAGATGAATCAAACACTTCTGACAAATGATAGGTGAATTTTCTGAGTAGAGTTAAAAGAGTTTCAGGAAAACTGTAATTTGACAACCATACCTGGAGACATTTTTAAAGGCTTCTTAAGTGTTAGTTTAAAGGCTGACTTAGTGAAAAGTGGTATTTACAGAGCATTCTTGGTAACTGTCCTGTCTCTGGGGTTCCCATCCCGTTGTCTTGCCAATCTTCTGGAAAAGCAGCAGCTGAGTAGGAGGTTATAGGCTTACATAACCATTGTTTGCATTTGAACATTGGTAATGAAATGGCTTTGCTGAACTTCTGTGAAAAAGCATAACTTGATGAATTTTCAGAGTTAGAGATGTGGCACCAGCATAGAATGAGATGAAACACAAATTAAGTAAGAATGTCCATGTGCATTTCTTTAAAATCACATCTTTGAAAGCTCTTGCTGTTCCTTCATACTGGAAAAAGGAAAAAAAAAATAGATTAAACTCCAATGGTTAGAAAAAACATCAGTTTGGATGGGAGAAGGGGAAATCTTAAAACCACTGCAGTATCAGAGTCATGTCCTCTGACTCAAAAATCATCCAAAAATTCTAGATTTGCAAGTTGATGGGGAAAATTTTTCTTCATGTGGAATAGATAAAAGGAAGAGCTGTGAAATTAAAAAACAAAGAGGAAATGTCTCTGTGTGTGAGGAAAATGCAATTCCTGATTCTCTGAATTCACCAACCTGTATAGCTTAGACAGAAAGATGAATTATCAGCTCATGTCATATAAGCTCTTCAGTTATTCTTTACGTAAGACAGGTAATTTATAATTCCCAATTATGCAATTAAAATGCTAATTACCCCTCACCTAAACTCTCTGTTCTTGAACTGATATTATCAATTACCTTCAATCATTGCAAATCATATATGACATATGTGACAGTGCTGAATTTTGTATTATTTATGGACTTTCTGTTTTGTGTCTCTCTGGTTTCCAGGCAGTATTAATGGCTTTACCCTGATGGAGTTTGCTTCCTGAAGGAATGTTATTCCTTCTGATCTGTGTTGTTTTGTATCTCAAAATATATCTGCATTTTAGGGTAATCTTACCTGTTCTGTTCCTGTCCTGAGCTCTGGCTTGTGATGCATTTTTGTACAGAGAAATAACAAACTTAGAAATCCCAATATGAATTATTTATTTTTATTTATAGATATTTATTACAGAGGTGTGCCCACTTACTTCTGTGCTGCTTCCACACAGCTCTTCCTTACTTCATAAATGTTCTTACTGTATTTACATTAATGTACTGCCAATTTCCTGTGTCATACCTACTTGCCAAAGTTACACTTCTTCTGTCCCTGCTGAACCCAAATAACATTGGTCACTTTTAAGGTTCTATTATTGCTGCATATAATGAAAAATAGCTTATTTAAAGAAAACACAGCAAAAATGAGAACAGAATCTCGGTGTTAGAACTCAGAAGGGTCAACATTTTTTAATAATCACATATTATTTCTGCTTGTGCATGATACAAATTAGGACAATTGTAAATAGAGATGCTTCAAAGTATAGCTCCTTTCAGTATCTCTGGTTGATAGTAAGCTTCAGCAGCTCTCCTCTGTGAGCACAGAAAATAATCCAGCCAGGGATTTGAATCTAAAATTTTCATTAGGATTGGTGTAACCAGTTAGTTTAAGAAGTCAGTGCACACAAGTGGTTTTGTTTCCTGTCATTCATGGATCTGCAAGTTCTGTTCTAAGCAATTTCCAGGCATAAATCATTAAATATATTGTCTCCAAGGTGTAGAATAACTTTGCTCATCTGCTCATTGTGCTGTTTTTCTTGTTTGGCTGCAAGTTAGTAATCTATTGTTTGTTCTTTAATACTAAGTTGGATTGTTCCTCCTACACTTCTCCACTCTATTTTACCCTTTTGCAGTGAAGTACTGACTTTTGTTTTTGTTTAACAAAACAACCTCGGAGATGTTTTGCAGTACTGCAGTGTGCTGTTGTGAACTAAATGAAAATAGGATTAGATAGGCTAAGCCTTTAAGCATCTAGTTGCCCATGGAAAATAAATTACATTAGCAGAGTAAGTGGGTTAACAAAGAAAAATGCTCTGTTTTTAAGAACCTCACTATGTTTAGTGTGGGATTAAAGGAAGCACTGCTCACCTTGCTCCTGTTATTCACTGATGGGCTGTTACTGACACCTTCTCTTCTTTCCTCTGAGCATGTTTCTTTCAGCCTAGTTTGATATCAAGTATAAATGCTTTAGTAATCATGGGCAAATTATATTTACTGTGGCTCAACAATTTTGTGGGGTTTGGGTTTATAGCTTTCTTATGTGGAGGTTTTTATGTGTCTTAATGATTAAAATAATGGTTTTCAGTCCTGGTATAACTAGGGAGATCAACTTTGGAATATTTGGCCTTCTGTGAATGCTTTAGAAAGGCTTTGGAATTTAGCCTGTATTTTGCCTGTGCTTCATATTTATACCATACAAAAGCATGAGGGCACATTCTAGTTGTAATTCAAAAGTAATTCAGTGCACAGGTAACTAATAGATATTCACCTATATCTTACAATTGTGGTCATAAAAATAAAAGAAGGAACTACAGAAAACCCTCCAGGTTCTGTCCAGAACTCCCTTAAGTTACTGTGATTTCCAATTTATAGTTCAAACCCACCTGCTTGCATTTCAAGGCAGCTCTCAAGGGCTATGTTCAAAGAACACTATTTTTGAAGTATACAAAGGTTTCTTTTTATTGGGAGGCAACTTTCTCAAATATGTGTTTTCAATATAAACAACGTGAGATACTGACCTAAGGAGTGTCCTTGGCTCTTCTGCACTCGTGTGCTTCACAGGGCAAACTGACAGCAGATCTGTCTGACACACAACCTAAAAATCAGGTTCTTGAACTCCCACAGGGGTCCTAGATGCAGTATCTGGGAATAATAAACAGAATTAGTCAGTGGTTTCTCATCAGGGATGAGTAATTGTTCCTCCAGCCTAAAGTGATGTGGATGTCTCATTCTGCAGCACTTTGCTGCAGTCACGGAGGGTGTGGGACTGTCAGATGTCACTGAGGAATGTATTGGGCAGTGGTATAGAAACTTGGTGAAGTTTTAATTTATTTATTTTTTTTGTGTCAGACATTGCTCTGATATTTTTGCTGCTTTAATTCCTTCTGTATCTCTCTATTCTCAATGTTTATTACACTTTCTCTAATTGCATTTCTCACTGTTTTGTAAGATACGAGTCAAAATGCTCAATTGGATTTGTATTTAAAATTGGAACCTTTTTGATCTATAAGTGTCTTAGTTTCAGGAGTGAATAACTGAAAAATGCAAGTATTGCTTTCTTAGAAATTTCTTATAGCTCAAGAAGAGCTGATGATAAGAATTAAAATTAGAGATTATTTGTGTACTTATTTTGGGGAATAAAAATAACACTGCTCGATGTATGAATATGCTGTATTCTAGTGATGAGGAAGACCTGAAAATAAGCAAAATGTGAGAGAAATCAATACAGAATGTTCTATTCCTCCTACTTTGTGTCTTTATTCTGTAAATTCCTTTAAATCAGGAAAACAGTTGACATTAAACTACCTTATTTAATGCAATTTCCATTCATAGCACACACGTGACTGTAATTGTTAGTGTGCATTAGATAGAAGTAGAAACTGGACCAAAGATGACCATAAAATACAAACATCACTGTCAGAGTGATTCTTATAATTTGTCAAAAAGACTGTAGAAGATTTTACTTTTAATGGCTTTTAGGCTGTTTTGGAGTTGAGGCTCCTTAAACATTCTGGAGATTCATTTGAAAGTATGCAGTTAATCCATAGGATCTGAAACACAGCAAATATATACTTGTTCTGTTATTTCTACTGGTGAATAACCCATTATTTCTGAAAGGGGAGTTTTCTTCTCTCAAGTCAGCATGGTCAGTGAAGCAGCTGAGACTCAGTGAGGTTAACATCACCTTGTGCCTCAGCAAACTTGCAAGGAGGGGAAGCAGACTCGTGTCAGATTTACTTGAGTTGATGGTGACTAATACTTGTTTCTTTTTTATATTGATGGAAAAAACAGTGAGTTTTAAAAAAACTGCCTTAACTCTCTGCATATTGTCAGTCAAAAAAAGAGATGGTTTTGGGGAAAAAAAGAGCACCAAACCCAGGATGTTCCTCTGCACAGCAACAGCAACAAACCAGTTGTGTCCAAAGCAATCCACAGCCCATGGCAGCTCTAGCAAAGCTGACAGGTGATGTGTGACAGGCCAAAGCACCAGGGATTGATCTGTGTGCACCACTGAGGCCATGCTTGCATGATGGTGATACTCCTGCCTTCTGGAGAAATGCTGCACAAAACAGGGCAGGAAGCTTTGAAACCCATGTGAGAAGGAGAAGAGAAAGAGCTGCTTCGTTTCTGTGCCTGTGCTGGTAGCATTAAAAGCTCAGGGCAAAGCATCCAGCACCAACATCAAACTGGCTGAGCACACATCCTCCAGTCAAAAACACCAGGAGAAATTCAGGATACAATATATGCAATGCATGCAGAATGCCAGATTTAATTATAAATCCAACTATTCCAGACTTCATACTTTCATGTTGTTCTTATGGATAAAGATTCTTACAGAGTGTAGACAGTGAAATCTTGGTGTGGTGAGTCTAGTGGCAGAATCTGCATTAACTTCAGTGGAACTGGGACTCTACCTACAAAGTCCTGGCACCTTCTCTAATTCTACATTTACACTTTCTAACTTTGAAAAGCCAGCCCTTGTCATCAGAGGGATATCCAGTCCTTCACTTATCCATGCCATATTATACAAGGATGTTGGCTGTCTCTGGTGGAAATTTTGGATTATTTTTTCTGATTGCATGAAAAAGTAAATTCAAAAAAGTGATGTGAGTAGTTTCACTCATCACCTGGCAAAGTTGTACCATCATCAGCTCAATCACATAGATAGCCCCTTCTTTCTTAGTCTTAAAAGGAAGTCCATGATGTTTGATGAAAACAGAAACAAAGTTCAGGCAGCAGCTGCATTATACAAAGCATGTCTTAATTTATTTATTGCTTTTTACTGCTAGTCGGGAAGTACTGCAAGAGATGACTACCATTACTGGCTGCATAGTTTCATATTAATTACCACCATGAATATATGATCAGTTGTCATATGGAAAAATAAACCTTGCTCTCCTGCATCACTGATGATGGAAAGATGTTTAGAGCCTCCATTATTTCATTTTTACATTTCATTTTTAAGCTCTTTATAAGGTTACTGGAAGTTGCTGTCTAGAGGACGTAGTTTATTCAATCATTTAAGGTGAAGGGCTGTAAAATGCACTAGAAGTTGCTTTCTAAAATATAACTATACATATATAACAATATAATTATTGTGCAAAATGTTTGTGTACAGCATCATGCCTTACAGAGTAAACCTTGCCTGCAAGGAAATGTTTCCATATGAAATGTCCATTTCTGTGAAAGAATGTCTGTGTCAGAAAAATTGTCAGTTCAGGTGATAAATTTTATTGGCTCAATTTGGTGATATCTCTGCTGGGTTCTCACCGTGTCAGAGTTTCTCCTCATCTTCTCTGGCATTTGACCTACTCATTGCCATTATTCATTTACAGGCCAAAACAAGCTTAGTGTTTTCTGCCTTGTAAACCACCACAATATTGTAAACAGGGTATCCCTCTACTGAGTCTCTAAATAGAAGCTTTTCTTTTTTCATATGTGATTAATTTGTATGCTTTCTTTTGTTTCTCTTTAAATACCGTCATTTTGTGTAATTTTTAAATCCAGTTTAGATTTTCAAGCATGTAATGTCTTTAGTATCTTTCGAATTTGAATTGTGTTCTGTGGCTTGCTGCTGAATATGGACAAAATCACAACATCTCTATTCTTTGAATAGCACCATTATGACTCTGTGTTAATGAAATGATTTCAGTATTGCAAGAAATGAGGGTTTGGAATTCATTCAGTATTACAGGGAATTGGATTGTAACTAGAACATATTTCAAAAAGAATAAAAGGATCCATGATATGTGCTTAGCTCGTAAAGCACCTAATCCCATATTAATTGTGCTTTGGGCACATCTGCCCTCATGTGAAGGGGACTTTGAAGATGAAAATATTGTAATGTTTTTCAAGGCCAAACAGCTCCTCCAGCAGGATGGCAGTGAAAGAGGAATTCCATGGGCTGTTCCCTTCCTGTCCCAAGCACACACAAATACAAACAATGCTGCATTGTGCTGTTCTTTATAGGCTGCAGGAGACTTGGCCTCGTGTTACCACATGATCTTCTTGCTCTTGGGGTTGAGTCTGTGTTATTTTTCTTCCCCACATTTGGACAGGGAAAGATCATAGAGGTACCACAATCTGAAATTGAGGAAGTCTTACGTTTTCTCCGTGTCTGTTGTGCTACAGACAAGAAATCATGAGACTGTCCATTCCAGCCAGACTGTGATGCAGAAAGTGCCTGGTTTTATGTGAAAGGAGAGTTCTGCTGCCTTGTCTGGAGAGGAGGGAGAACAGTGTAGTCAGATGCAGATCAGGCTTAGGGGATATTTAGTTCAGCTTCCAGCAGAAGGTGCCTGTGAGGTGCTAAAAAATGAGAGGGATGAAATTACTTTGAGGAGCTTTGACCAATCTGGCAAGCTCTTTTCTCCATGAAGGGCTAGTTGGACTTCACTTTTCCTGAATCTACATGACATATATTGAGGACAGCAGGATTGAAAAGAAGGATCATGGATGTGATTGTAGCTGGAATGCAGCAATGCAGTGATTTTCTCAATTCCACTTGGGAGATTTTGGCCAGCTTTACCAGCTTCAACGTTCTAACTGTTACCATCCTGTTTGTTGTGTGGTCAGATGAACTCTCTTGCTAACAGTAATTTTCCTTTTGGTAGGAAAGCAATTGCCATTTGAGGTCACAGAGCTGCACTTGAGCCCCTGTTCTCTGCTGCAGAGCTGTTGAATGGCTCTGTGGAAATCGCGTGCAGCTCTGCAGGGCTGCTGAGCTGTGATGTGGGGCAATTGGAGTGTTCAGCTGAGCAGAAATGGGCAGAGAGCCTTGTTGGGCAGCTGGGGATTTACACCAACACATCTGTACTCAAGCAGAATTTGTTTTTCTCCCTGTCTTGGGGTGATTTTGCATAAATCATTAATTACCACCTCTGTTTCTTTGCAGCCTGTTCCAGCACTACTGCTATACCCGAGGTGGCATGCGCCACACCTCCTACACTTGCATCTGTGGCAGGTAAGAGGATGATTTACACTCAACTGTGCACCGTTATGGTCACTTTCCCCCTGTATATTTGTAAAATTGGTCCTTTTAGGCATGTCATGCAAATGCCACCAGAGTTCCAGCCTGTTTTCACTGGAAAAGACAAGGAGAGGTAGTTGGCTGTCTCCTGAGGACATAACTTGGTAATAGATTCTGCTGCACTCCAGAGGTTTCCCAATGACTGCTGCTGCTGCCAAGATCATGTTTGTGTTCAGCCCTGTGCTGCAGTTGGATTTTTTTATTAAATAGCATCATGGAGAAGGCCTTTAGAGCTATTATCTGTTGCCCAAAAATACTTTCTTTGAAAGTATTTTCTTTGAAAGTATTTACACCTTAAGTATTTCTTACCATCCTCAAAATTCTTTGTCTCAAAGATTAGGATGTAATTAAACTAATCTCTTTGGAATTTGGAATTTTTTGCTCTCCTTCTTGCTGAACAGATAGTGTTGAAGGTTCCTGTGTTGGGGAAAGTAATATAAAAGTTCTGCCTGCAGCTGTAGAGACACACAAGAGAACAGTGTGGGATACATGCTGAAGAACAGCTGTGTGCTTCATGCAGAGATTAATCTTACTTAGTGGAATTAATCTAATCAGAGATGTGTGACAGATGAGCCATATATGTTGGTGTATATGTTCCACTTGTTCTGCTGCTACTCAGAAAAATTTGCCCTACACTGAAGTCACATACACTTAAAAAAGATAATTTTTATGTTAATGACAATAATGCTATATTGCTTCAAAGGTAATAAGAACAATTAACACCTTCACTTCTTTCTGCAGTTTGCTCAATTGCTTATTTGTAAATGCAATTTTCCAATTTATATGCAAAATTGCAGCAGGAACATGAGCAGTTTTATGGCAAATTGTGTATCTAAATTGTCTGAAAATTTGCTCACTTACTTGTTTAAGTACTGTTATATAACTTGAGAATTGACATCCCAGTGAAATGAGACTCCATCTCTAAACTTTTGACTCACTGTTGTCATTAGGAGCTGGCATTGTATCCTACCACTAGAATTAAAAGTGCAGACAAACTTGATTAAAAAGAAAATAATTACATGAGATAGCAATTTACAGACCAAAGTCTTTGTATTCTATGTTCTGACTATGAGTGATGAAGTAAGAATGAATAATAGTAACAGTTTTAAGCTAGCTCCTAATAAATGAATGAATTCAATTAACATAATAATGGCAAAAATAATGGACATTTTTTAATACTGTGAAAATGGCATGCATTGTAAATATTCCACTTAACTACATTTACAGCTAAAGATAGCTTTTGAAATTAGGATATTTGAATGTTCTGTTCATTCACACTGAATTTTGTATTTTCCTGAACACTTAAAATGGGCATATTTTGACAGGATCTTTCCTTTTTAGATTACAGGCCTGATTACAGTTTCTGTAGAAAGGAATAATCCTTTTAAATAAAAAATCAAGTTTGTTATTCAAATTTCTGTAGAAAGATGCTGATGAATCTGGAAATCAATTACAAGGAGTAATCAATAAGATATTTCAGTACAGAAATAAATCACTTGCCATGTGATGGGTACCTTTATTTATTGTTATTCCTGTGCAGTGTTATATTCTTGAGGAGATGCTAAATGAATATTTGGTGTGACCAGAAGTGCTTAATGTGTTCAGTGTTATTATGAGAATGGTAACACCCATTGATGAGTGTGACAGGGTGTTACCTTCAGGATTAGCCCTGTAGTTAGTGATACTTTCAAATGCTGGCAGCTGGGGAGGGGTTTGAAGTGCAGACATCACTAAGTGCCATGAAAGGAGGAAGGGAGCATTTTTTAAGCATACTTGGATGTATTTGGCACTCATTTACAAAGTGCTACTTCCAAGTGGTGTCCAAAAGCTAATGAATTATTCACTGCAGTGACTTAGGGTACCAAGGAGCCATTGCTTTCTTCTGGGTTGATTCTATGATGATTTAAGTCATGATGGAAATAGGTCCCAGTTTTAGTTAATGGTCTTTTGTTTTTTCTTTAGATGTTCTTAATAAAGAGCTACTAGCTACACTTTTTGTAGTGCTTGATGCTCAGCATAGTCCTATTCTTAAAATATTGCTGACATTTCTCATCTTTCTTCTAATAATTTGTTTTCAGGGTGCTTTCTGATCTAAAATGCATCTTGTGGGATTGTTTTCCTTTGCTAGTAATCAGAATCTCTTACTGCAATTTGCACTCTCGGTGGTGTTAATTTGCAGCTCTTCTGCTGCCTCGTGCAATCCTTTCTGTAACAAAGCATGTCTTGACACCAGTCAGAAGCAAGTTATTAGAGGAATAAAAACAGACACACAGAAACCTCTTGGAGGATTTTTCAGGTTGGCTGCCTGAAGGTGAGCACTGGCATCCTCGTGTGCAGTGATTTTCAGAGGTGCTGACTGAAAAGAAAGCAGTGAAGCCAGTGATCCTCACCTCCCCACAGTGCTTCATCCTAAACCCTGACTTGGCTCTAATGCTTGGCCTTGCAGCTGTTGCCTCTGAGAGAAAGAAGCAGCTTCTAGTGAAGGCTCATTTGCTTTGCCAGTGGCTGGGGGTTTTGTTTAAACTGTTTTAAAGCCACCTTGAAAGGCTCACTGAATCAGTGTGAACAGTTTCTGGCTAGCTGTAGCATTTACCTTGTTAGGTACATGTAATTTCTGTAGCATTGCTCCAGAAGCATCTTCCTGTCTTCATCTCAGGACAGTGGTAAATGTGCACCCTGGGGAGGAGATGGGATGTGCACCTCTTAGCAGGAACCTGCTGGAGGTTCCATATTGCTGTCTTAATTTGGGTTTGCATTCCTGAGTCAGGCTCTCTCACTCATCCTCAGCTGCAGGGCCTGCTCAGAGCCAGGGATCAGTCCTGCAGTGCATGTGCTGGGTTGGTTTTGGGTGAAAAGCAGTCAGGAGAGCTTTCAGGAGCTGTGGTTGCTAGTGAGTGTTGAGCCCAGGGTATCTGCCCAGAGCCAGTTCCAGGGGAGCAGCCCCTCTCACACCAATAAATCCCAGCAGCCAAACCCCTGAAGTGCATATGGTGTGCTGATCTGGTCTCCAGCACCAACTGTGCTCTGTGTGCTGTGATCCCGTGTGTGTGACACTGCCAAGATGTGCCTGACAGATCAGGAGCCTCCAATGCCAAGAAAGATTGTGCCTGCTTAACACTTCACCACCGGTGCTGAAAAACAGATCCTTCACCCAGCTCCCATCACAGTTGGTGCTGAGCTTAACAGAAATATTTTGTAAACTCAAACCTTTACATTAAAATGTGCAAAAGAAACACCTCATCTTTGTATTTGCAATGTGTTTTGTTGAAAGCATCTGTACAGTTGTCAAATTTGAGTATATTACTTATTTATGCACTGGTATGGTATCTGTCACCGAGGGTGCCAGCATATCTTGATAAGTAAATGAGCTGTCTGCAAATACATAAGCATGGAGTCATGCCCTTAAGGTTCATGATAACTTTTTAAAAGTTGACCATAAATACGTGCATGTGTTGTTTGCTTCTCCTACTTTATCCCCAGTTTGGGAGGGAGATAAGGAACAGTGTCTGCAGCTAAAATCCTGGCAAACTGCTGTGGAGTGTGACTGTGCACCCCAGCTGTTGATGATTTTTTATTATTTCTTGTGTTTTTCCTTAAACACCAAACAGTGTCATGCAAGGTCATTCCAGTTCCTTCCACATGCCATCCTCCCAGAATTGTGCATTCTCCAGGTGGGAGTTCCTGAGGCAGGAGGTGATGCAGCCTCCCCTCCCCATGCTGATAGCACAGGGGTGGAGCAGTCTGCATCCCTGTCACCTGGGCTGGGAACACAGCTCCCCTGCACACCGTGGGAACACACAAGACCTTTTCTTCTGACTGCACTCCATTGCCCTATTACAGATTTCTTCTTCAGATAGAGCAAACTAATTTTGAGAGTGTCCTGGTGTGGAAAATATTCCAACAGTGCTCAGGAGACAGAACATCTCAGAAAGAAGCTGATGTCTGACTTCATCTTGTATATACAGGCTTTCTGGGTCCATTTTTAGCTATTTGCACAGCAGCAGAGGTTCTCAAGTCCAGCATCCAGCAAGGAAAAAGCAGCCAGCCAGTGGTGAAACTGTGCTTAAGCCATTGGACCAGCATGACAAAATGAGTATGTTGCAGCCTTAGTTCTGTGGGGCTTTTTAACTCTTGATTTAACAACTTTTACCTTTTCTAATTTTTCTATTTGGAGTGTGTATAATTTTATGAAGTATACTTTGTACCAGAAAATCATCCCCATGATTCTGAAATATCATCTTTCACTGTCTTAGTACATAGTGATTCTTAAGTGCTAAAAAATACTTAACAATAAATATTTATTGTTTTCAAAATATCAATGTGGAATTATTCAGGTTGTAAAAGCCCTCTGAGATCATCCAGTCCAGCCAGCACTGCCAAGTTCACTGCTAAACTGTGTGCCCAGGTGCCACAGCCACATGTCTTTCTCAATACTTCCAGGGGCACAGTCCAGCCATTTAGATTGAGAGCTTGCAGAAATCTACTACTTTCAACTTCATAATCATTGTTTATGAAATGATCTGAATGACTGATGATCTGTTAAATATCCAATATCACAAGTACTTAATGTATCTTTAAGGTTATCTCTTTTTGGATACAGTGCATGCTTACTGTTTTTGTAACTGCACATATCAGAAGTCTAACATGAGAAGTGTGTCAAATGTCACATTTACTGCAGATACAACAAAAGATTGATTGAAATTGAGCCTTGGATTCCTGTCATCCAAGATACAAAGCTGTTCCAGCATCATAACTTGAAAGAACCAAATTTGAGCAGGGTGACCAATGAAAGGTTTTGATGAAAGCTGAGGTACAGACTGGCAAGTGAGCTGGAGGGGTCAGAGAGAAGCTGCAGTAACCCTGTCCCAACATGTGTATTTTTAGATGTGATATAATTCTTCCAGCTTTTTGAAGAGAAAAAGCAAGAACATCTATCTGAAGAGAACAGTAAAACAGGTAGAGCTTGAGATCTTTATCAGCCTCTTAACTGACATTTTATAGACCCAGAGGAATATCAGTAGGCAAGAGAGAATGCCAAGGCCAAATGTAGGTCACCTAGTGGATCATGGAACTGCAGAACAACAGAACAAGTGTCCATCCTTCTCTGGAGCTGTTTTATTCTTCTGAATCAGCAGTTTACTCTGAAAGGTTTCCAGGAGTAAAACTCTTTTCTTTGCATTGTGATTTTTTTAACAGCAGGTAAGAGGAGAGTGACAGTTTTCATACCTGCATTGTGAGCTGTGAATGTTCCCCAAGCAGTGCATCCCCTCCAGCAGAGACCACCTGTAGCCATGCCAGAGGGGAACTGGAGCTGTTCCCTTGGACAGCTCAATTTCTCCAGTCCCAGTCATCCCTAGAGTGTTCCAAATGTCAGATTTTACTCCAGTGGAAGTTAGTTTGTTTTATGCCTTAGACTACTTAACCTCAAACAGGGAAAAACAGCACTAAGTAATTAAAAAAAAAACAACCAGAAAATAATAAATGTGTGTTAAGTGAAGAATTACTTGTGCATAATTATTTCCTTTACACTGTCATGGAGATAGGAAACATTCATATGAACTGTGCCATGTTCCTTCTGCAGCAAGGTCCTGTCCTGCAGCCAGAGCAGCAGAATTCCTGTGCCAAGCCCATCTCTGCTGCACAAGTGGTGGGGTAGCAATTGCAGCCCACAGCAGGGCAGGGCTTGTAACAGCTCTCACAGGCTGCTTTTTATGTGAATACACTGATGCTTACAGCATGCCTTCTTGTTGTGTGAATATGTGGGTTAATGTTTCTTCTTCCACTAATAGTGCTCATTTTCTTTTTGCCTGTCAGTGGGGAGAACTCATCTGTTCTGCACTATGGCCATGCTGGAGCCCCAAATGATAGGACCATTGAAGATGGAGACTTATGGTAAGTAAAGGGTTAGAGTTTGATGTTTTTGCTTTGCTACTGCTGTTTCCATACAGGAATTGTATGTACTCTTAGGAAAAGGATGACTGCATACTGATAAAAAGTCTGAATCTTTAAAATAGAAGGTAGCTTTGCATGCCAAATTATTCTGGTTTCTTCCAAAGGTCCTGTACACCTGCATCTCCAGTTGAAAGGGAGAAGGAGATATTGTTTCAAACACTTCTGGGCCAGAGGCACTTAGAATTTAGTTTAGGGAGTGGCTGTATTCTAAGGACAAGGACATTGCAAAATTCCTCATTTGAGTTTGCTCTTGGGCCTCAGATCTGAACCTCAGCTCCAAACCTGGTGGTGGGGTGGAGGATCAGGAGAGTGCTGGCTACTTTTAGAGAATTGCATCAAATTGCAGAATGGATTAGATCTTACAAATGCCTATGTGCACACAGACACCCCAACAAGAAGGTAGAGATTTGAATGTGTGAAGACATCAAACTCAGTTCAGGTCAGGGAAAGGTGCTTCTAGTTCTGTGTCATGCCAAAAACTTCCTATAAAGATTTACTTAGAGTTTAGTGATGTGTAATACAGCTGCAAATACCATGAAGCTTTCTCTGTGTGCACTGCATGTCCACACACAGTATCACTGCAGGTAAAAGCAGAGTGAATGGAAGCACCAAACACATTCCCATAAATTGAAAGACAGACCTGTTTGTGTGATGTGGAATATATCAGATCATGACTTTCGTGCTTCACCTCCAGAGACACGGGCCAGAAAGCCTTTGTTTATAAAAATGCAAAGCTAGTTTTGGAGAAGTTAATCACTGATGTTCAGTGGAGGGATTGTTCTGGATTACCCTTGTAGCCTGTGCAGGAAGAGTGTAGGTATGTATTTTCACAGTGGAATGTAAATGTATGAAGAAAAGCAAATTAGTATTATCATCAGTAAGCTCAAAACCTATTATGGAAAACAAATTGAATCTCAGAATTTAAAAAATATGCCTTGTTGGCCAAAGTTGGCACATCTTCAGCTGCTGCACAGTGAATTTATGGAATTACAGATAGATAATTTCTTTATAATATTGTAAGAACCTTTTAAAGAGCTTCTTGTACAATAGTTAATATATTATCTCATCTGTGGTTAATAGCTTACTAAACCCATCAAATGCTAAAGTTAATTTACTGCAGGGCTATAGTTTTTATTTATGATTGTTATGTTTGAGTAGATAATATGCTATGAGCATATTTTGTTCAGGAAAGACATACCAATATAAAAGTGCATCAGCTGTGTCATTAATTAAATATTAAAAAGAAGGTGTGTAGCATACAGGAAATCTCAGCCTGTGTTACTGAGAGAAGATATGCCACCATGCATTATGATACCCATATTAAAAACTAAGGTCTTTAAACTGTGAGGGAAACCTCAGGGTGAAGGGTATGTGTAGGAATCTTCCACTTACAGTCTCCAAGGACAGTTTTGTGGATGGCTTCTTAAACCACAAGAGCTCATACAAGACTTCACAAACTCTTATTTTCTGCAGTACTGGAAAAATCTTTACAGTATGTTTGGGTTTTATCAAGCTCAGGTATCTCAGTGTCAGGAAACCATAACCTAGCAAACATACATCGATCACTTCAGCATTTCAAAGCTGCTGAGCAGCCTCAACAAAGAGAGCAAGGTCTACCAGAGGTTGGAATAAGCTGGGGCTGAAGTGGTGGCACTGTGCTCCTGCTGAGAAGGTGTTTGCAGGTGCAGGGGGTGTCAGCAAAGGCTGTCCCTGCTGCTCCAGTCACTGCCCTGCCTCTCCCACAGGCTGGTACTCACTGAGCACACTCTGCTCCACACTGGCTTCTTAGCATTTATTTTATTCTTAAGGGAGAATTAAAAAAAAACAAACATAAGAAAAAGTGATTTAATTTCTGTAAAGACAATTAAAAAACACACCAGTTTTCCACAGTTTAAAATTGTGTTTGAGGAAAAGTCTTGAGGTGTAGCATGCATGAGCAGCCTACAAATTCTGCCACTACCCAAGTGACTGTGTGACTTGACAAATGTCTGATTTGGGTGTAGGAGGGGGTGTGTGTGTGTGCATACAGAGGAGGCATTAAATTGACAGTGTGCTGGTTTGTCTGTGTCTATTAGCATTTGTATATTGGCTTTCAATTAAGCTTTTTAATAGCTATGGGGAGCCCTCTGTTGGATAGTCTTAGGAAGCCCTGAACATGGGGAAAAAATAGATTTTATTTCTGGTGAAAAAGAGGTAAGAGCATTTTATGGGTTATTTCTGTTTCTGCCAGCATTTTGGCATAACATTAATTTAGCTGTTCATAGAGTTGTATGTTATAGAACTGAGAGACTGGGTATTTGGTATGATTTTTAATAAATTATTCAGTAGAATTTCATGTCTTTTTCTTAACATTACTTAGTGGATATGAATAGTGTTCATGGGTTTTGCAGAAATGTGCTGCTCAGTTTTTCTATGTACAAAGCAGTGCAGTGCAGTAAATATCATAAATAAGTCAGCTAAGCACCTGAATATTAAAAAAATACATTTGGAAGACTGAGGCTTTGCTTCTGTGAAATGCTTGAGTGCAAGCATTGTTTGCTCTTTTAAAAGTACAAGCAATAAGGATTTAGTTGTATCAAAAGATCATGGGCCAAAATCTTTGTGCTGTTGCATTTTTATATCTTTTTATAAGGCTGTTATTCTGACTTCTTCATCAAAAGCTGTGGCAGGTTTAGAAAAGCCTGCCTTTATGCTGTTATTTTTTTTTTTTTAAATTAACCTGTATCAAGTGGGTTTATTGCTTCTGTAAGAAACTGGTATGGAATTGTATCTCTGATAGTGCATCATAATCCACCCTTTTTATAGGCACAGCTTCTGCTCTAAAAGATCCCAGTGCAAAACAAAGGACTATCAAGGGAATTTCTGACACTTCTTGTTAATACCCACTGACTTGCTAAGCAGGGCTATTCTTTTCAGTCTGTTAAATATTGAAATAGCTATCTAACACAAAGCACTGTGATTGACAGAGAAAGAAATCAGTATTTTAGGGAAGTTTAGGTATTCAGGATACAGATATTTAACTGGTATGGATACTAAAAGGAAATACTCCAATTGCAGCAAGTCAGTGTTTTGTATAAATGATTCATGTACTATAGCATTCTGTGCTGAACATTGAAATTATCAATTGGCTCCAAACCAAACACCTTCCCTAAGCAGGTATCTGTTGTCTTTGTGGTTGGAAAAGTCATCCAGATAATCAGGAGTCACCACTGTAGTCAATTTATTAACTTTAAATAAAATCTTCTACTTGGAATGTTGCAAATCACAGCTTGCAGTGATGATGTATGGGGCTGTTCACAAATACTGATTTTCTTCTGTCATCTTAAAACTCTGACAGTTTGGATTGGAGCTGAGCCCTGGACTGAGGAGGTTCACTGCATCCTCTCCAGGTGTTGCATTACTAACTGGATGCCAAGACCCCTTCTGTTCCTGAGGCTGTAGCTGTGTTTGGTAGTAGGGGAAGAGGAGTCAGAAGCTAAAGTACTTGTAGTTTGCAATCTCTTGCCTTGCACACAAAAGACTTCCAGCTTTTTGGAAAACCAGAAGCCTTTCAAAGTTTGGTGAGGAGTAGAATGAAATGAAAAGCTGCCACTCAAGAAGACAATAACCCAAATAAATGGAAGGAGTGGAGATCTGAGTCCTTTAGGTGCAAATCAAGAGCAAATGTGAGCTGGGACTGCTGCTCATGGAACGGCAGCCCCCACATGGCTCATTCTCCTGGGCAAGTGTCTCATGAGCAGTTTTGCTTTTGTTTACACTGCAGAAAGATACTGGTTCAATGCTTAGAGGGCCCTTGTGGGAGGTGGAAACTCTGGTTTCAACTCTCCTAAATGGATCTCTGACTTTGGCTGGCAGTTTTGACTTGGCCATGGGAAACAGCATCCAGAACGAGTTCAGTAAGAGCCATTGTGCTTCTGTGAACAGTGATGTCCCAACAAATCAGCATCTGCCATCTGGAAAATGAAAGCTTCCATAAAAATAATGGAATGGAATTGCCTTGGGTCGTTCTTTCTGCCTGCTGCCCTTGTGGGCAGTGCTGCAGTGTGGGGTCACACCGTGGCTGTGGGGAGAGCCAAAGGGACACTGAACACCAAAGCCGTGTGCAGCAGAGGAAGCCTGGGACAGGGCAAATGGCTTTGCTCACCTTTGTGGTCTAGATTGTTCTAGAAACCAGCAGAGATGGGAACCTGAAGTGTGTATTTTGTGTTTTGATTTGAGAAGCTTTTTGAGTAAAATTGTATTTGATCTGCAGCCTGACTTTGTGGGTCCCTGGCATTGCCACATGCCAGATGTGTGACAGGAGTTGATTGTTCTGTTGCAGTTGATCAGCAGGCCTCCTGCAACGTTTGGCAAATAGAAAATGCTGCTGTGATCTTAAAATAAAGGTTGATTCTTCATCATGAGGCTTACACTTAAATAATAGAAGTGTAAGAAAATCAGCCTGACCCCAGATGTAACTGAAATGGATACAGATTTTACCTGAGGTGTTTTTCTGCAGGTAACATGAGTTGCAGGTCTTGGTATTTTTATGACATCTGACAAATTTACCTCAGTGAAAATTCAGTACTTTGTAAACAACTCATTGGCAGGTTCACTGCCTCCAAGCACTTAATGATATTTTTGGGGGTTAGTAGGTCCATTTTGGCTTTGCAAAATAATGAAAATAATTGTCTATTCTGCTGGAAAAAAAGAGGCATTTTTAACATTCTGAAATATCCTCCTAAGTTACAGTGTTAATGAGCAGCAGGGTCTGCTCCACACCCCAAGGAACACAGAACTCACCTGGGCAGGGGCTGCTGCAGCCCTGGCAGCTGGAAAGGGACACTGGTCCTCACTGGAGCCAGGGCCAGAGTGGAATTTATTAACAGGGCTTGTGTGAAAGCATAAATAAGGGAGTACAACCAGCATCAACTGCTTGGGAAGTGCAGCAGACCTAAGAGAGAATCCATTAACCTTGTATTCACAGTGGGACTATCTATTATTTATAAAATAAAACCAGCTTTTAGAAGTTTGAATAGAAGCAGGTTGGATCATTGGATGGTGTCTTTAATTTTATTTGACTGTTTCTTGTAACACTCACATAATTGTTTATTAATTACTTGTTTCATTGAAATAATTTATTGATTTCAATGACAGCATTGGGCAGAGTTACAGTATCATTGTGACTCAGAATGTCTCCCACTGCTGTTCCCATGATGTGCCACCACTGCTGTGGGTGACAGTGGAAGAAGTTTTACCTGGAAATAGTTTTATTGTGTTCAGGTACCAGAAAGCTTTGTTAGTGTCACAAAACCAAACACATCTGTCATAAAAGTATAATCTTAGCATAATGTTAAATGATTTAAAAGTGTCTTGGCTATATCAACAAGCATGGTTATTTGCTGAGTCAAATGATAGAGCTGGGGATATGGAGAACTGTCTAGTATTGCACAAACCCTTTATCTGAATAGTTTAACTCTGAGGCATATTTTTGTTTCTACTTCTTTCTTTAATATCCCAGTGCAAATTTAAATCAGAATAATGCTGACAGCAGGGGGCACTAAAATAAGAGCTGTGGAAAGAAGTGAGTTTTGCCCAAGTTTTCATATTGGTAATGTCCTTTACTTGCCAGAGCAAACAGTCAGCAGCCTTCTGGGAGCACTGCCTTTACATGTATATGTTCTGCTCAAGTTGTCAAATTTGGGTTTGCTTCCTTCCGTTTGGCACTTGTACGTAGCTTTTGGTGTTTTCTTTTTATTATTACCTGTGGTGCTCTCAAAAGATCCTTCTGGCACCTCTCCTATTGTCATTTCAGAAGCTCTGTTCATACAGGGAGTTTTTCCTGGCTGCAAGTACAGGTAGTTGTGAAAGGTTGTTCTGGATGAAGCAGAGGGATGATGTTGAATGTTTGGGGCTTTTTATTTTTAATGACTGAGAAGTGACAGTTTTCAGGCGCCCTGGAGTGGCTGGTCACCCCAAGGTGTGTGAAGAAGGAGGATTAGGTTGGATATCAGGGAAAGGTTTTTCCCCCAGAGGTGCTGGCACTGCCCAGGCTCCCCAGGGAATGGTCCCAGCCCTGAGGCTGCCAGTGCTGCCAGGGTGATCCTTTTGGGTCCCTTCCAACTCAGCCTATTCTGTGATTCTGTGAAGAATATCACTAAAGAAAGTTGCTTCTTGCAAGAGCTAGCCAGATTCAGTTGTTCATGGCTAAGCCTTCTATTAGCTAAAATAAAAGATGCTTTGCTGATTTGAATTCTTTGATCTCAAAGCATAATATAAAATTTTCTAGAATCAAAATATTTGTCAGTTCATGTATAATCTGTGTATTTATATTTTATATATGCAGACATTATGCTTGTGCAGTATACATATTGCATTGAAATGGTATTTGCATATTTATTGTAATATTATACAGTTTTATTTGTAGGAAATGCACTATTCTTTTCTTTGGAGGAATGAGTAAGTGTAAGACTTTCTGTGAGTACTGAGTGGCTGTCATTTTTTTAGGAAAATATTGGAAAATTTTCAGTAAGTGAAGAAAATATTTACATGAGTTTGAAAAAGGTATTCCAGAAAAGATGATCAAAGTTTTCTGCATCTGTTTTCCAAACTCCTTTTTGGAATTCTCAGTTTTTTATCGAGTTTTACAATATCAACCTAGAACCAAAATTCATTTGTCCAGGTGGGGGCAATGTTGCATTTAAAAAGCAGGAACTGACCCTCTTTTTCCATCAGATAGTAGAAGTCCTTCCTTTTCAAACCCAAGTCCTTCAGTGTCTGCTGTTACAACCATCTATCCTACAGTACAAAATATTGTATTTATTACTTCTTGAAAGCACTGCTTGTAAGATCTCAGGATGTTAATGTGTCAGATGTAAATACTCAACTATTTTATGTGGGTAAGACTAGTATTTTCATTTGGCCTTGTGCACTTTTATGCATTTTGAAGTTCAGTGCTGTAATAATATGTAAAAATTATGGTTAGCTTTCAGTCTGCAGTTTTGAAACAGCTTGTTGGTAGTAATGGTTTTGTTTCTAATAATAATACAAAGTACATTGCTACTACTTACTGGTTGATTGCAAAATTAACTGGCTATCCATTTCTGAAATAATTCCTTTGGCTTGATTCCTGACGTTTGATTAATATTTACTGTTTTCATCAAGTGTAGGTATTTTTCATTTTGTTGTACCAATGGACTATATTAATTTTATGCTAATTCAGAAAAATTGAATTTGATTAAAAATAGAGAAATGTATTTGCTAGAATTAACAATAATTTTGCTGTAATTGAATGTGTTTTGTTTGTACTGGTTAATTCAGGCTGTGAGGTTGCTTGCTGTCAGAAATGTATAAGCCTTTATACAAAGCCCAGATCACTAAGTATTAGCAGTGTGTTTGCTGTAACAAATTTTAGCTTTCCTTTAAGTGCTTTATTATGGTCTTCCTTGTAATATTTGCTGTCTCTAATGTATGTGAAATGTCTTTTTAATTGTCATCTGTGAGTTTTATCTATCATAGTTTTAGCGTAGCATTTCCAGCATATTCTGAAAAAAACTGGCTGCTGTTGGACTTGTAATCTACTTTTTGTGGTGGTCTTTAACACAAATACACATTAAGTGTGATAGAAGATGGATATTGCTTGTGTTGGATAGAATTCAGTAGCAAAATCTTTCTCAGTGGTGTGGGGAACACAACTGGATTGGTCAAAATGCAATTTTAGTGGGAGTCTGCCTGGCTTTTAAAGCACTGTATGGCTCAGAGGGAAGGTACAGTTAGCCCCCAACACAACTTCTGTGTGCTCTCCTTGAACCAGATGTATTTCCCAGTCCTTGGATTTGGGTCAGCCCTAGATCTTCTCTTGTGTGTGTGCAGAAACTCTTTTGTTACCCCGTGGCAGAGGCACGGTCTGGCAGAGCCTCGGGAGGAGCTGCTGTGGTGCTGAGCCCACTGAGGAGTTGAGGGCTGCACTTCCACTTCAGGTGCTGCCATGAACAGTGGGTGTTCCTCTCAAATAGGAAAGAAATGTCCTTACAGGCAAAACAACAGGCTTGGCTGGGGAATAGGCAGCCTCCTCTTTGGAAATACTCATTGCTACCTTCACTACTGTGCACTTGGCTTGAACTTCTGGATATGTCTATGGAAATGCTAGCAGCTGTCTTCTCAGGGGTTTTTCATTCACTTGTCAGCTTCTGTATTCTAAAACTCCTGTCTGTTTTGTTCCATTTGAGAACTGATAATTTGCAGGTTGCTTGAACAATCAATGAAAAAATCACAGGCTGTCAAAAAAACTTCAGTGAACCTGTGCCATTGGACACTGGCCCAGTTTTCATCGTGGAAAAACATTGGAGGTGTTAGCCTTTTACTTTCATGGACACATGTGTGTGAGCATGCACATACACACATGGAAGAGAACTTGGCAGTATTTAGAGTAAAACCATTAAATAAGCTCTGACCCTTCAGCTGTTCAGGTGCTCTCTGAGGTTGTTTGTCAAGGCTGGGCAGCACAGTCAGAGTGTCCAGAAACAGCTGCTGGAAGGCAAAGCAGGCTTTTAGTTCTCAATGTCACCACCCAAGAATCGTGGCCTGTACTGGAATTATCAGACTTCCACAATTCACTTTCAGTGCCTTCCACTTCTCAGCAGGATCTGGAAATGGACTGGTTTAGTCAGCTGCAGAAGTTTAATAACTTACAAAGGGAGCAGTGCTGTTGTTACCTGTGCAGGTGAGACACTCTCTGGTGAGGAGCCAGTGAGGTTTGCTGTTGTGGTGTTGATTGGGAAGTAGTCAGCTGCCAATACAAGTTCTCCCTGAATGCACCCCTCTCTTCCCTGCAGCTCTGACTTCCTTGCTCCTTGTTTGAGCAAGTCATCTGCAGCCATGAGTGCCCCAGATACTGCCTTTCCAATGGGGAGGCTCCTAAAGGATGGAAACCAGCCAAAACTTGGGGTTTGCTGCCATCTCTGCTGACTTTTCAGCAAGCTGTACCTGCTGAAGAGAATACTCTGCTGAAGAGAGTAAGTTGAGAGGCTTACTAAACATGCCTGTTAAAAATGAATAATAATTAGGGTAGTAAAGACAGAAAAAATAAATCATCCATTCAGCAAAAAGACAAGTCAGATAGGTAACCCTTTCATCAGAACTTCCCCTGAGCCTGCTCCTGGTCTCTGGCACACTGTCAGCATGGATCTGAGGTTTTCAGCTGCCTTCTGCATCCTGTGGAGCCCTCATTGCTGCCACCTCCTTCCCCCAACCCAGCAGCAGTGGCATGGTGTTCCCAGTACTTGTTATTCCTGTGCAGCACCTCTGAATCAGAAACATCCCTCTGCTTTAGCTGAAACCCTGAGAATTTCACCTGGGGGCAAATTTATCTATGAACAAGCCAATCACAAGATTTTTTTGTCTCTTTGCTCTGGGCAAACTTAACCTTTTTAAGAAGGCATTAATGCAAACTGCATGGGGGTAGAAGAAGGCTTATATTTGGCGTGGAAATTGATTGTTTTAGCGTAGAAGCTTAAGGATCTTGTCACAGATTTCTTCAAGAGATAAATGCTGTAAGCAAGAGACTCCTTCTTAGCCTGAGTATGAAAATAGCAATCTTACTACTATGTGTGGGTGTTTGCTGAACCAGCTCTTACATGCAGCTCATTTGGTAGATTCAGTGAGATTTAGATTTCATATCCTATGGGAGGAATGGATCTGAAGGTCTGCTTGGCACAAATTATTGTAAGAGAGGACACTCCCACACACAGTTGTTGTTTTTTTCTCAGCATCAGGGCTGAAGCAGCAGAGCAGGAGCACAGCTCCCTGCCAGGGTACAGCACCCACCCCCTCCACACTGCTGGTGTGATTCTGTGTGCCTGTGTTTGTGACAGTGAGGGGAAGCCCTGAGCAGTGCAGGCACCAACACCTGCTGAAGCTTTTGTGTTTGGTTGCTTTCTTTTCTTTTTCCTTTTTTAATCCAGCCAGCTCCAACTTCTGTGCATTCTTGCTACAGCCACTGAAGTCTCTGTAGTTGGAATTGTAGAGATAGAGGCAGGCAATCCTCTCTCCTTCAAAATTCAGTGTAGACAGAGATATTTATTTTTATCACACTTTCTATCTGAACAAAGCTTGTCATCTTCTGTGAGAAAAGTTTGAGGCAAGCCTCCCATTATCTTTAAGATAGTTTGGGGAAGCCTGTGAAGTGAGACAGTGGTACAAGATGATAAAAAAGCCGTAGAGAAGGTAGACAACATGAAAAGACACAATTGAGGAGAAACAACAGGAGTGGGACCACATGGTTACCTGACTTGCAGCTGGGTGAGAGTAATCATGCAACTCTAAATGAATTTACCTGTGTGGCTACAGCCTCTTCTTTTGAACAGGAGGCTTAAACAAAAGCTTGATTTCTTGTGAATACCCAGAATCAAATTTCCTGCACAAAAATTATTCTCCAACTCTTTTTTAAGTGCTCTTCAGCATCTCCATGGGTGCTAATGGCAAAAACCTGGCTTTAAACCAGTGAGCCAAGCGTGGATTTGAGAGCCAGTACAAGTTCCTTGTCTGCCATATCAGATGGAAGCTGTACTGAGGCTTCTCTTAAAAAACCCCTTCCTGATCATGGTAGGACTGTACACTACACTGTCCCAATTCTCTCTTGGGGTTTGTGATGTTATCTTACCCAGTGTTGCTTTTTTTAATTGATAACTCTTGGCTAGTCAAGATGCAAGTGTATGAGAAAGTATTTGTCACTTATCTCTCTGTTTTCTTCCTTGTGATATCATTTACAATAATTCATTCTTGTGGTCTCCTATTAAACCACCCTATTTCCAAATCAGTTGGCCTGTTGCCAAAACATATCTCATAGAAATGCTGATACCTAGTTCCCTTAAGCTTGAAATTGCCCTAGAAGTGTTTAACCAAACAAACAGTTGGATTTTGTGAGTGTGTGAATACTTAAGGATTTAATTGCTGCATGAAGTGCACTCTGTGAACTCAGAGCAGAATATGCTGAGATCACACAGATAAATCTCCAGCTGGGGATGACTTGCTTTTATGGCAATAAGAGGAAGACAAGACTCTTTGTACCTGAATTCCTGCTGTCCTAAGTCTGGCTGGCACCAGTTCATCTGTGTGGCTGCTCATAGGTGTGTTGCTTAATAATGGCTCAAACCTCTAAAACCTCAGTAAATGTTGCTGAGTAAAGTGCTTCAGTATTCACACCTGTTTAACCTGAGGTGTGAGGAGGGCACGGTAAGATAGGGCAATATCAGTTTTCTAATTGCTAGTCTTGCAATCCCACCCAGGGGAAGGGAAGGTTTTGTCCTCAGAATAGACTGTGGGGAGGACGTGGGTTGCAGGCAGGTGATGCTCAGGATGACACGGTGTCAGGGTGCATTGCACAAGGACATCCACCTGCACTCACCCCACTCATCTCTCTGCCACATTAACAACTGCACAAGAGTAATTATTTTATAACTACCATGAGGAGATCCAGTTCTGAGTGTACAGATCAAGCAGATCTGTAGAGCAGGAAGGTGACAGCTTTATGTGTTAGCTCGTGGGAGTAGATGTAGGCTTCCCAAAAAATGCCTGCGAGAGCTTGTCTTTGGGTTGGGTTGGTGGTTGGATCATAACAATTCATACACATGGCTCAGATATCCCAAATAAAGTATTGCTTCCCATTGTGATATTGGCCATAATTTGCTTCATTGCCTGGCAGTTTCAAATTATTTGACAATAAAAGTGTCAGCAAGCCTATAAAAGTAAAACACATGCTTAAAGGAAGATGATGCTTTATTTTTAAAAAATGCTATACAGTGACTTTATGAAGAAAAGAACTGTGACTCTTTATAGTCCAGTGTTCAAATCTGAAGTGTTACGCAAAGTGTTTTGTGGTGCTTCACAGTCAAAGGTTAAGAAAGCTAAAATCAATATCAAAATGCTTGGCTTGGAAGCAAAAACCATAACTATAAATCTGCATTTTGTGGTGCCAATATTCTGTGAAAGTAACGCAGCCGTGTCTTACTCATCCATTTCGTTTCAGAGGGACAGGAGGGGAAAGGAGCTTTTGTGCATCACATCGTGTTTCAGTTCCAGCATTGACTTACAAACCTGTACTCACTTTAAAATTGACAGGACTTGAAATGGTTGCTGCAAACTTCCCTCCTGGGTTGCTGCCTGGGGAGCAGAGCCCCAGCTGGGTTGTACATGGGAGAACCGCTGCAGGGACTTGCTGGGAAGGGCTGGGGAGCTCTGTCAGGAGGGACAAGTCCAGCCAAGCCTTTCTGCAAGGCTGTGCCATGTCACACACGTTTCTTCTTCTTTTTGACTGTGATACTGGTTTATGTGCAAAATTTGTGGGTTTATATTTTTCCCTGTGAAAGGAATTAAATGCTCTTAGGTAATTTTGAAGGTGATTTATGAAGCAGGCAGAAGGCAGCTTGTATTCTGACACTATTGGCTGATGTTGGATTACTGGTACATAAGCAAGGCATTCTGTCAGTAGAGAAACTGGCAGGTTATCTGATTTTTCTTACACTTTGCATTGTCCAGTTTTAGTTAGTGCCCATACTTCAGTAGTTTGTACTATTTTTGCTATGCATCTTTTATTTATGGTATAGCTTGCAAGTCCTTCTAGGATATAAATTGAAACAGTAGCATGGGATTTTCATGGGGTGCTCAGGTCTTCTGCCTGTTAAATCTCCTTTATACATCATGCACTTTTCACCCTGAAATGGAGTTGTTTGTTGCTTTTGCTCCCAGCAAAATGATGCAAAGCAAGACTAGCTTCTCTGTCAGAAGGTTTTGAAAGAGATTGAGCTGACCTCCTCAGCTTCAAGCTAAATCGATGAACAGTTTGACATAAAACCTAATGTCTCTCTTTGGTCAGCACCACTGCTCTGTTCAGCATCCCTTTCAAGTGCCTCAGAAACCTGACAGCCTCAGACATATCACCTCATTGAAATCAGCAATTCACAATTGTGTTCTTGCTGAAAAAGGAGTGGTAAAATGGTATTTTTAGAATAAAGTTTTTCATCACTGAGCAGAAAACTGAATTCACAGTTAATTTTTGTTGTACAAAATGTAATGTATATGCAATGTGTATGTAATGACACACACAGTCTGCTAGATGCATAGCACTTAATTTATCTAAAAGGGAAATATGATAGGCTTTGGTGAATGTTTATGATATTATTGCATATGTTGATCTGATTTAAACAGCTCTTAAGAGGTAAGCTATAGATCAAGATGCCTATAAGGCCTATTTTCATTTCTGCATTTAATTTGCTTATATTGCTGCTAAATTTGATAACAGTCCAAATAACATTAAATAGTTCTTTCTGTATGTGACCCTTTTAAGACTGCACTACCAGACAGGTAATTTTGTACATGCAGTTGAGAACAAACTAGAATGCACTAATAGTATCTTTTTCACTAGCAATTTACCATCTAATTCCAGGGTAAAATAAATGTATTTTTTCTAAGGAACCTTCTTTTAGAATTTTTTTTTTCTGGTTAGTCAACAGGAAAAGATAGTAGCTAGATAGTATTTTATTTGATACGAATGTGCTTCACCATTTCTTTTGCCTGGCAAGCAAATATATGAAACTGGGATCTTCTCAGGCTCCCATTATTTTTTTCAGTTTAACTACAATATTTGGGCTATTTCCATGTCTTGGGCAACATTTTAGCTAATGGATATGTTCCCAACTGAAGTTAAATGGAAGAGAATTCCTGATAAGAGCCAAAATATCTCCCAGATGTCCCATTTGGTTTGGATGCTTTCTCTCTGAAGCATACAGGCTGGATGCTGTGCTGTGATCTGTGGTGGAATTTGAAAGATCATCTTCCCTCATGTCTTCTCTTGTCTGGAAGCCAAGAAACCTGAACAAATGGTACTTCCTAGCTTGTGAGCCTTGTTTTGGTGTACCATTAGCTTTGTGATATTTTTTTCCCATTGCTCAGTTCTCCAGTAACTCAAAAACTATTTAACAGCCACTTGAGTGATGAATGGGTTTGAGAAAATGCTGATAATTGTAAGGTTAAAGACATAGGTAAAATTCTGCCTCTGGTAAGTTCAGAATAACTACTTTGTATGTAAAATTTACAATAAAATACACAAAGCATAGCAACTTCCAGTAGACATGTACAGGTTCTCAAGTTGTTAGTCACATCTTTCCTGACACCATGCTGAATATGGGCATTTACACTGGTAAATGCAACAGAGTTAGGCCACAGAACTGCTGCAGAACCCACAAAGCATCTTGAAACTTGATTTGTGACTTTGAAAGGGTCAGTCTGGGGTGTGTTCAAAGATCTAGAGCGGATCTGTTCTTGTTGGTACATTACAGCATGTAGCAGCTTCTTCCATGATTCTCAGTTGCTGCAACTCCTTTTCTGTATCTGTAGATTTTTTTATGTGTATCTTTAGTTATTTTAGAAGTGAGTCTAACCCTAAAATCAAAACTTAGGCAGTGTTGATATGGTTTCTGTTTTTGAGGTTTGGCCAGGCTGGCTTACAGTTTCTATGTTGGTGTCCAGTCGTGGTTTTTTCACCCTGTGGCTCTGACATTTGCTGCCTGTTTTATATCTTTTTTTTCAACTAACAACTTTCTGGATTAATTCCATGTTCCATATTGAAGTGACAAATGTGGTGCTGTATTAGGTGTGTACACAGCTAACTTTGCAGCTCTCTTTGCTTCTGCAGCTTTAAGCCTTGCACAGCTCTGCAGCCACCAGGGCTGTTCCTGATGTTCCGGTCCTGCAAGTCTCTCTGCAGCTGAACCTTGCCCAGTTTGGGGAGGCTGGCAAAGACTTCAGGCAGGGCAGAGATTCACTCAGTGCAGAGATTCACTCAGTGCAGAGATTTGTTCATGGAGGAAATTGTAAAGTGGATTTGAAAAGTTCTTGGAGTAAATTTTCATGAGTGTGTGTCTGTGTGTGCAATGCAGCAAGACCTAACCTAACCCTAATCCTAACCCTAATCCTAATCCTAATCCTAATCCTAGCCCTGCTGCAATATTCTTCAGTTTTCTCACGGTTGCCTTTGTTTACTTGCTGTTCATTGCTTTCAGTAGCAGTTGGGTTGGAAATGGTGATCAGCTACAGCAGTGTGGTAGCACTTTTTGTGGCAGTTTATATTTATCCTCACCTAGTCACATATGCTGCTTGGGGACAGAGCTACACTGCAGAGTTTTCCTAATTACTGCTGTAATTAGGACTCAGTGGCAGGGAGGGTGCCCCAGTGGAGTGTCCTGCCTTCTGCTTGTGCTCTCTGACTGACCCTGCTGTGAAAAAAGAGCAAGAGGAGGAAAACTCCAAGGTTTTCAAACACAGCGAAGGAAAATCATATTTCTTATGGTGATTAGCCTCTCATAGCAGTTTGGCGTGGTTGGAAGACTTAAATTCACAGATTTCAGATCTGACTCATTACCATAGAAATCAGGAGGTCACACAAATACTGTATCAAGATCAAAGTCTTGTATGTATAATGTGCCTTCCTGTAATCAGTATATGATGAACCAAGGGGGTTATTTGCTCAACTATTGTCTGGTCCAAATGATTATTTGGTTATTTACTGATTTCTGAGCCTGCTGAAGGCAATGAAAGCCTTATCAAACAGGCTTGAGAAGCACAGCACTGCAAATGTCTTACATGGTCCTCACAAGGGTGTGGAGTCCCACTTGCTGTTCTTGTAGATTGATTTCTGGCAGCTGAGCAATCAGTGGTGAGTCATTTATTCATGTATAGAATAAATGTACTTCTCAAGGGGTAAGCCAGTTTTTTTGTCCCCATAAAAGAAAGCACTTCCTAATTTCTTTCTTTTGCTTCTGATGCAGAAAGCTGTACAGTGTGTACTTTTATGGTTGGATCTTTCCATAATCCTTATTCCATTAACATTTCTTTGTTAAGTGTGATTCTGTTTTGCATGCTGGTGCTGTATGTGGTGCTAGCATTTTTCAGGAAAGGAAAAAATGACTTATATTTTCTTCTGAGAAGAATTCGTAAAAAACTGCCACAGAGGAGCTTAAAGTGGATTCTTCATGTACTTTTTATCTTCCTTTCTGTGTTCTCTGAACATTCCCATCCTGGACCAGCACAGCCCCAGAAGGGTGTCCATTTAAGCCATATGGAATGCAGATACCCTTCTGCCAGGAGATTCCAAGGGGCTGTCATCCCATTTTAATTAGAACAGTGTTCAAGCAGGGATTATATTGGTGTTCTACCAAAATGTAGATGATTTGAAGTGCAGAGCAACAGAAAGGTCCACTACGTTCTACTACTTCTTTGGAACTAAATTTTCATTTCTTTCCCCTGTGTTTCCTTTTCAGCCTGTTTGATATGGGAGGAGAATATTACTGCTATGGCTCTGACATCACCTGCACCTTCCCTGCCAATGGCAAGTTCAGTGCTGACCAGAGGGCCATCTATGAGGCTGTGCTGAAGGCATCACGGGCAGTGATGAAAGCAGTCAAGCCAGGTAAAAGATCAGTGCCTGTCAGCAGGAGTTGAGAGGTTTGGTAGCAGCATTCAGGCTGCCAAATCTATGATGTTTGCATTTCAGAAAGTGTTGGAAGGGAATAAGATGATAAAATTAATTTTCATGATTAAGCAGCTCCTAAAATACAGAGATAGGATACAAAACATTTTCCATACACATTTAAAGACATAGCATAGAAACAATTATTAACACAATTAATAATATCCTTTAATTTTTTTATTATTATTATTATTTTAATTCCCTTCATCTAAGAGTGACAGTTGTTACTCAGATGTGTCTTTACACAGCCATCTTTTTAGGAATCTTATGTGAAATGCTGAAGTCAGAGTTCGAGTGAGCACAGTTGTGCTTCAGTTTGGTTTAAGCATTTTCTGTATTTTATGTGTAGGCACAATAGAAATCTTCTGTTGAAAAAGGGGATGGAGTGTGCATTTTTGGGAGGGATAATTAGCCTTAAAAAGCTTTCAAAAGCACTGGCTATTGGGTACTTCACTGTATGTCTTTAAATTGCAGGCAAACTGATTCAACAAATATACATTTTCATTTGAAACAACTGTCTGGCTTAATGAAAGCCTTATTTTTCTCTCATTCTGCTTTCAGGGCAGCAAATAAATGTTTTAAAGCTAGCTGCTACTGTGATTTTGTCAGTGGTGAAGGTATTTGAGCATTTCTCAGTATTGCTAATGGAACATCTTTGAGAAAAATGTACTTGATGCACAAAGCCCACTTATCCTTTAAATGTGCCATATTAATCTTCAGTCATCAGGCCTTGAGTGCATGTGCTTTCTGCATTTCCACTTGGAACAGAAGCAATTTTCCTGCTATACAGGCTGGCAGCAGCACTGTTTATTTGAGCAGCTTGCAAGGAGTGATGCCTTAAGTTTTAGCTTTCATATTACCCAGATTTGCAGTGCATTGGTTCATAACTCTGAACTTCACATGAAGTGTCAGTGAGTTCTGCTCAGAGCTCAGGCAGACACAACAGTCCTTTCCCAGCCCCAGAACCAAGGACACAGCTGCAGCTTCAGGCCCAAAAAGTACAAACAGCAAATAGAGGAGAGCAATCTGGGAGGATGGGACTTCATCACCTGAAACTGTAATTAGACAATTAACCCCAATGTGGAAATGGACCAAAACTTAGAAAAATGTGAAAATTCATGATCTGTTCTCCATCTAGGGCAGAGCCTTGGCCTGGCTCTTGTACTGCCCAAGGTGTATCTTGTGAAAGCCTTTTAATAAATACTTACTTTATTCCTTTAACACTCCCTAGCCTGTCTTTTAGGTAGCCTCTCAAGGCATCAGGGGAAATAACACTTGATGCTTATTTGCAAAATGAGACTAGATATTTTGCTATTTTAATAACAATATGCATTCTTCATCATCTGCTGTTCCTCCTCTGAAGACTCGTCCCTATTCCTCTTCACAGGTTGTATTGCATTTCAGTGTCACCTTTAATTTCATGTAACATTTTTAGCAGTATTTTATGCTAATAAAATATACTGCCTTCAGAATTTGAGAGCTAATATGATGTTGTGCTCAGGATGGCATAGAGAATTTTTCAGTTTGCTGAACACTTTATTTACAGTGTCAGAAAATAAGGACATAGTAAGTTGAGTATTTCTGAGAAGTAGTTGCAAGGGTCTTTTACAAGCTTTGGGAGCTGGAGACCCACAGACAGACAAATCATTCTTAATCTCTGGCAGAAAAAGGGACTGAACTTTCTGTTCTTATTGTTGTCTTGCCTCTTTGGAAGAACAGTGCAAATGCATTTACACTCTTTATGAGACTAGTAATCATGAATTTTGTATCTACAGAAAAAAGTCTGTGGCCTGGTTCATTGGTTTCATTTCTTTTGTACTTCAGAGTGAATGAAATGCAACCTGGACTCTTGAATTACATATCCCATTAAGAGTCTAGTAACATGCAAAAATTTTCACCATCTGAAAAGTCTGCTTTTTAGGTCCTTTCTAAGATCTCCTCAGCATTCTGAAAAAGAAGAAATGGAACCCCTGATGTTGTCAGGCTGCTGAGAAACCCCAGAGCCCCTCAGGGGGCTGGTGCCAACTGATGCACTGTCAGTGCTGGCCAGAGGGAGATGTTCCAGGGAGAGAGGCTGCAGCCTCCTTAAACAAACCTAATTTGTGAGCTCCTTGCCTAAAGAACTAGGATCTGCTCCTGGGGGAGCCAGGTACTATCACAGAGGGGAGCAGGAAATCATGATGTGAATTCACAAGTGTCTCTTCTCCCTGTAATGCTTTGGGTCTCCAAAAGAAGAGGCAGAGGAGCTTGCAGGATTAGAGGCACTGAATTTAAATCTAAATTTAAAATCCAGAGCCATCATGTTTTAGTGAGATTTGCTGGATTATGGAGCCTATATTCATGTTGCTGTTATTTTTGCTAAGCTTCATTTCCCTAAGATCAAAGACAGCCAGGTTGAGGTGGCAGGAGCCTTTCCTGGAGCAGGATGAGCAAGAGTGGGCACAGCACAGTCAGCAGCTGCTGGAAATGGGCTTTATCCCCAGCTGCAGAGCTGTGCCTTGTGGCACAGGGTCACAGGGCACATCTAGCAGTTGTCATCAGGGGGTTAATGATTCCTGGGGTCCTTCTACTGCCAGATAGGAGTGAGTACTTTAGGGAGAGTCACTGACCAAATCCTGGGTTACATAACTGTGTTTATGGAAGGACACAGCTTGCCTGCAACCTTAAACATTCTGTTTAGCTGTATTTAATTCAGAGATTTGTACTTCTTTCAGTTTGAATCTCATATGAACCTAATTAACTTTTGAGTGCAGGTAATTTCTGAGAGATAATAAACCTCCTAATACATTCTGTTTATATTTCTATGTACAAGCAGTTGCTGTAATTTTAAAAATACTCCAAAACATTGTATTTCATTATAGAGAAGCATTCATCTGACTCTATTCTGTGCATGGTCTGAATGTGCAAGCAGCTCTAATCACATATATGGGTCTCCTTACCTTACATTTCCAAGAGCAGAATTCCTTCTGCAAGGCAAATAATATATTCTGAAAGTTAAGAAACACTCTCTGTGGGATTACAGCCCAAGTTCAGTGCAGTTGTCACAACTTCTGCCACAAATAAAATCTGTTTAAAATAAAAGGGGAGGAAGACTTACTCAGTCTTGCATAAGCAGCAGTTTTGAAACCACTGAACATGGAGCACTGATGAAGACAGCGATGCTTGTCACTGAAGGGAAAGTCAAAAAAGTGCCCTACTGTGGCAGTGGGCTGATTGTCTTTCCTACAAAGTCAGGCCTGTGATCCAGGATTTCAGAGAAGAATGTTGCATTCCTACTTAGGGGATATTCTTAATAGTCCATCTGCATTAAATTTCCTCTTCCACAGAACTAAAATACAGGGGCAGATGTGCAGAATATTGACACTTTCATTTCCTTCAGTGGCTGAGGCATCATCTGTTTCTTTCTCAGAACAGTGATTTGAGAAACAATTTGCTTTACAGAGGTATGCTACACAGAAAGAATAGTTAAAAAATTGTAAAGCCACATGTCTCAGAGTATTCCAGAAGTTAGTGTCCTAATTTGTCTCACTTCTGCATTCTTTTTAATCTCATTGGACTTGCCAAAGGTTGAGGCACACTAAGTGCAGTCCTGGAGCACATCTCCCAGTTTACTTTCATCTGAAATTAATTCAATTCCTGCACTTCAAAATTCCACTGTGTAAACAAAAACACTGTAAGTGGGGACAGCTAAGAGATTTCTCCTTCCAGGATGATTGGAATTAAATGTTCCTGTAGATAAATTCATTGTTTCTCACTCTGCTGTCTTCACACCACACATAGAACAGCAAGAGCTGAACTAATGAGCAGCTATTCAGTAATTTAGTTTAACCTTTTGTTCTGTGCATGGCCTGGAGCTGTTTTTGCCTACTGTTCAAAACCTGCTCAGAATCCAAAATTATCAACATCCTCACCAGTTTTTCTCAGAGTGCTCATCATAACAGTTCACAGGTGCTGGGCAGACAGGTAAGTTTGCTTGCACTGCATCTTAATGCTGTGCAAGTGTGCAGCAGTCCCCCTTGTGCAGGCAGGAGCCAGAGAAGTTAATGTAAAAGCTATTTGGGATTCCAAGATGGAAAATCATCAGACTTTTTTAAGAGTTGAACATTGCTCTTGCTCAAGCCCCAGCTGTTACCTCTGTTACAGCTGTTGAGTGCCCAGCCTTTCTGTAAATTACACTCCAGATTGTCAAGCCAAACTCTGGTAAAATGAAAGAAAATAGTTAATGAAGAAATGTAAAATAAATTTTTAAAAAACCCTGTGTTTGAAGCAAGTTGTTTAACATCCTGCTGGGAACCTGACTCTGGTGCAAGAAAGGTTGCTGATTACCAGAGGCAACTTTTAGGTGCATTTGCCATGCTTGCCTGCTTGTGAAGTCCCTTGGGTTTTTTCTTGCTGTTTTCAACTTTTGTAACAGATGGAAGAGGAGTTATATAATGAACAGAAATCTTCAGTGGTTTATCAGGAGCTGTGCTTGTCTTGGAGGTTGGAGTCTTCTGGAAACTGGGTAGCCCTAGAAGTAAATGAACTTGGAGCTTGCTGTGGATTTGCATCTTGCAGTTGGTGGCAAGCTTTGCTTGGGGTGGTGGAATCTTTTCCACTGGTTCTTCTGAGGCTCCCCTCCATGTCTGTAGTAACACATGAATGGATGTTGCACTCTTGCTTGCATGAGGTCTTCTGTCCTTTAGCCAGCATTTAACATTGCAAAACATAGCCCTGTTCCTTTGGTGAGTGTCATTGGAAATTTTTTTACATTTTTCAAGATTTTACTGCAGGACTGGAATGAGCAGCAGCATCAAAAAGGCCTAGGTACTACTGAAATCCTGTGTAAAGAAGCAGATGTTCATGTCACTAAAGGACTGAACCGAAACACGTCAGCACCAAGGGTCCAAGCAAAGCTCACACATGTCACTTGATATTGCTCAACTCTGGAGTCCTTGATGCTATAACCATAAAATTACTGCTTTTAGTGCAGCTCTCCCCCGCCCCCATAATTGCCCAGGCTTAAAAAAAGCAAACTGTGGTGGAAAAAAAAGGTATTGTGTAGCACACCTTCAGTAGGCACGAGGCTGCAGAGTGCAGTGGTGAAGGGCAGGGTGCCAGATCTCAGCTCTCACACCTGTAGCACCTCCAGTGGGCTCCTCTCTTGGCAGCATTGAAAGCCTGAACTGCAGGAGCAGATTAGTCTTTTGTGAGCAAGTTGGGCATGTCTGTTGATAGTGGAGAGATCTGAAGCATTGGAAAGGGCACCTGTGCATGGTTCCCAAACCTGCCTCTGTCCATTCTTTATCTTAGTTGCAGAAGTTAGATCCAGTGTCAATGTGTTAGCTTTGTTATCCATCATTTGTCACTAGTTACACCTGGGAGAACACTATTGTCTGCTCTTTGGAATTAATATCAATCTATTTGAAAAAAAAAGTGTGAAATAATTTGTTTTGCTGTAAGTCCCTCTCTCCAACCTCAAGAAAACAATTTGTTGAAGAATCATGATCTAACTTTGAAGTTAAACCTACTCTGAGCCAGGCCTTGGTACCCTGCTGGTATCCCCCCTAACCCAAAGCTGTGTTGTGAACCATGCACATGGAAGTGCCAGTGGTGGAGGCCAGGGAGATGCTGGTGAGGATCAGTGCCCGTGCCCTCAGCTGTGGCTCTGCCCAGGGCAGGTGATGCTGCAGTGTGTCTGTGCCAAGTGCAATCATTCCAGCATTGGAATGCTTCTTGGGCCAAGGTGTTACATCTAATAATGTTGGGAAGGTTTCTGTGGGGTGGCTTCTCTTTTATCCTTCAGCAAATGACTGTGTATTTATACCACCTGCAGCCTCTCAGGTGATTTCTGCTATTTATTGTTCAGGTTTTTATCTTAAGCATTTAGAGCATTTAGAAATTATTTATTAATAATTTCAGTTCTATAATTCCTAGTCGATGAGGACAATATGGTTGCTACATATAGAAAGTTTCTGTTTATAGAAACATTGAAGTTTCTGAAATATATTAAGTTGCTACTGTGTTGAGAAGAACTAAAAAGGAAGCGTGCCTATCTCAGCTTTGCAATTAGAACTAGTTTGCATTAATGCACTAGAGCATAAACAGAGTCTTTAAGATTAATGAGCTAAATATTGGAGCAATCACATACTTTCCATCTTCATCCTTTTGCAATTGCATCCTGGGACCTCCAAGAATTGCTCTCTGTCTTCTCTCTAGACTAATGGAAAATCACAGAAGGGGAAGGAAGGGAGCTGGTTGTGCTTATCATGCCTGGTACTACTGCAAAATCTATGTTTAAAAAATCTTTTTTTCAATCTTTTCAGCTATATACATTAATATGTGGGGTGCAAGGAAGAAGGAATTAAAGCACCTCCTTCTGTAAGGTTTATTGTCCTAAATTCCAGTTTCAAAAAAGATCTCCTTGTCTAGCAAACTGCTCCCAAGGAACAGTTGAGTAAGGCTGGGTTGGCAGCCACTCAAGTCCCTATCTCTACATTTTTATTATTTGAAAACTTGTGTATACAGAGTCCCCACTGAATCAAAATTGCATTCAGACATTAGCTATGCAGCTGGGAATATTTGCTGATTGATGTTTGTTTGTTTCAATAAAATGAAAAATAAAAATTAGTTCCAAATATGCACAGAAGTTGTTGTTCATCACATCAGTTTATGTGCAGTGTGAATTCCTCCTTGGGATACTGACATTACCACAGGGTTTCCCTATAGAATTTGTATCTCTGCATTTTTCAAGTTGGAGCTCATCTAATATGCATATCCCAAAGTTCTGCATTTTGCTATCCAAGACAGCGAGTTTTGCCTTGCCTCTGGCTTTCAGGCTTTGCTTTTCCAATAAATGCTTTTGAGGAAGGTCTTGAAGGAAATCTCAGTCCCCGGGCTAACATGTCTGATAACACAAGATGGAGGTTTCTCCATCTCAGGGCTGGAAGGTTCCTTGTGTATGGTTTTCCCAGAAATCCAGTTTCACTTAAAGATGTGGGTTCTTTAAGATCTTAAATCCTTAAATTCCAGGATCAAAGATCAGACTTTGCAGACCTCATTGATGCCAGGATTGCCATACAATCCTTGACCAAGCAAGTGCAGTCAAGTACACTTCAAGTACAGTCAAAAAAATTTCAGGCAAAGCAGTAGACCTACATGCTAAGGAAATAAAAGATCCTTTTATAAATCACGTAGATACCAGCTGATCCTCAGAGCCTACAAAAAATGGGTATCCTTTTGCTTTAGATGCTAAATAAATAGAAAGAAGTAAGTAAGTTCTCAAAAGACTTGGGTGTTTTGAGGTGGAGAGGCCAAGGGGAGCAGGCTGGAGCAGCCAGAGAGCCCAGGCCAGCAGTGTCTGGCTCAGAAATTTCTGTAGCTGATGCTCCCTCCTCTGTCTTTGCTCCAGGTGCCTCACTGGGTCAGGTCTGGCATTTTGTGAATTTGAGAATAGGAGAAATACCATTTCTCTAATGGTAGGAGCAACCCTTCTACTCTGGCATTTCTTTGTCATGTTCAGACAATTTTGAAATGAACAATTTGAGATACAAATTGTATAATAATAATAATTCAGAGAGGACCCCTTCTGTAGGTCTGACTTGAGGACTATACTTTGAAGACAGGAGAAACAATCCTTGGGAGTGTCAGCCACTCCTGCTTTCCCCTTGCTAAAGAGAATATTTGTGTGTTTGTAGGTGCAGGATGCAGAACAGAGCTAATCCCATGTGGGCTTTGTCCCGTGGGCAGCTGTAACTGCACAAGGGTTGAGCTGTTCTGTGAAACTCTGGCCACTTTTTGTGCTTTTCTCCTGATTTCCTCAGGTTTTTTTTATTGGTGTAACTTCCTAACTTTGCACTGGAGGGGTTGTCTTAGCTAGTTTTCCATCTACAACCGAGAAATGTGAAGTAGAAGGACAAAGCAAAGAAGCCACTTTATTTTCTAGTGTTTTGCCTCCTTTCTGATGCTAAAGGATTGAAGCAGTAAAGCTGGTGGGGGTAGAGGGGTCAGGCCAGGGACTTTACAGGGTGAATTATCTGTATTTCAGTACAGCAGGATGTAGATTTTGGATGGTGTGGCCTCCTTTGGTACCTAAATACTGAGGCACAATTCTTTCAGTGAGACTGGCAAGGGGAAATAAGTTTAGTGACCCACTACCAGTTCCATAAATAACCTATTTAGACAACAAAAAATACTGTGATTTGAATTCAAAGCAGTGGTATGTTTCCCTGTTCTATTTTCTAGTGAAAGGCCTCTAAAGAAAGAATAGTGGAGAATCCAGCTTAAACCAAAGATGAAAATAATTAAAGAACTGTTTAATAAAAACAGTTTAATGAAAACTAATAGCTAGGGTATATATTTGGCATAGCAGATCATTTTACCAGCAGGTGTTTCTGTTATTAAGTTGAGCAGAGTTGTACTTGGCAACATATGCAAATTCAAAATTTGCAGCTTCACAGATTACTGCTCCTTTTTGTCCACAACAGTTCTCTAACTTCTTTACAATTCAGATTTATTTTTGGTTTCTAATACTGCTTTAGAGTAATTGTCACTGTATCCAACTAGGATTGAAATCCATTATACCTAAAGAAAATAACTGTAACTGTTACTAATATTTATCCTCACAGGTAGAAGGTTCTTATTCACATGCAGTGGGTGTTTTTTTGCATGGAAATAATTTTGAGTTTTATTTTGTGTAGTGCAGAGTTGTGCTTAGTGGACCACCATGTGGTCCTGCTTCTCTGTTGTGCTGTATAAAAGCAGTAGCTGATTTTGGTGAATTTTTAAAAAGAAACTGGACTGTAAACTGGAATTTTTGACAATAGCACAACAGGGAAGGGTATGAGAGTGCAATCTGGTTTACAGTTTGTATAATTTCAAGATGCCCATATGAATTTTTCCCGTCCAGATTGTCATATTTTAGTCAAAGCACTGCTGATCATTATAAATCTGCTGTAATATCTGCAGCAAAACAATTTTTCTCAGCAATAAAATATTAATGACAGAAGTTGAAGATTTTATTCCAGTTCCTCTGAAGAGCAAATGCTTTTAGGGCATGTTGTAACCAATATTTGATATTCACAAATCTTGCTGAATGGCATTGCAGTATTATTTTTCCCTCCTTGCAGCTCAGAATGTGTTACTGTATTGAAAGGCAGATTGGAAAGTAAATCTTGTCAATGTATATTTTTAAAAGCTATTTTGTAATCTGCTCTCTCTTCTCTATTGAATGGAGTTGGCTGTACATTTTTGCTTCATTAATTGTTCATTAATTAATGAACAAACAAAAAAATTGAACAGAAGTTGAACACTGACTGTCTGAGATGGACCCAGCAAAGGCAGTCCAGCTTTCTGGGGTGCTTTAATTCTGCTTTCGTCAGTAAAAATGGTTCAGGCAATGCTACTACTTGGGAAATAAAAGCAGAAGGCACTAAAGGATGCATAGACAATACTGTCAATCAATCTGAAATTCTTTATTCTTTCAAAATATAAATAAAAATGGTATGATTGATTGCTGCAGCTCTCATTGCTGGTCACGTAACCTAACCTTGTGCAGCACAGCAGTAACCCATGGCAAGAGGTGAAAGAAAAGGGAATATTTTCTGCCAGCTTCAGCAGATCTGCAGACCCTCTGTGGAAGCAGCAATCTGCTGAAATGCCAGGTCTCTGCTGCAGACCTGGGAGCTGCTCCTCTGCTTTGGACAGGAGCTGCCCCACAGACAGGGACCACTGCAGCCTTCAGAGGCCTAAAATAATGCTGGGTTACTCCCAAGGGTATAAAACCAGGCATTTAAAACAGTTAAAACTCTCATCTCAAGATACCTGAGCAGAGTCTGCAGGAGCTGCCATGGTTCAGGGGCAAACCTGCAGCTTTCCAGCACAGCTTAATATGTAGATATTGTCACTGCTTTCAGGGATTCTTCAAAGGTATGTCTTCCACAAGCATATACATTTAGATGTCTTTACAGACTCAACCTAAATTGGCTGCAGGTTTTTTTAGCCTTTCTGTATTGAATATAGAAATTTTGGTTTAAGGCCTTTTTTTATCCTTTTTTTCCTAATTGTAGTTCACTGTATATTGTAACATTGTACAATTCTGGTTTTAATAGTGACTTTTGGGGAATAAGCTGCCTGTGCCTTGTCTGACTTTTAGTACCTGCACTGATTTTCTGGCAGTGTTCAGGAATTGTGCTTGCTATACATTGTAATTTGAGTTGCAGTGTAAAGTTCACAAGTCCTTCAATCTCGCCACTGCATCAGCTGTAGCTGTCAGAGTGCAAACCTGCTAGACAGAAATTGTGCTGTTTGGCCTGAGTCTTATCTAAACAGAGCCTTTTCTGAGCTTCAAAGATTGATAAGTTTCCACACCACAGTCACTCCATCCAAGCACTTCCTTCACCCTGTCAATCTGCCTTTTTCCTTCTTCAGCATACACCTCTTGTGGAAGGAACATGCTGTAAAATCCATAGTGCCTGCCAGCACTGCTCAATACCAGTGCTGCATCCAGTCATGGAAAAAATCCCTCCCCTTGCTCCACATCTGCATCTGTTTGTATTGATTTTCTTAATGTTTCTGCATGGCAGAATGTTGTCCTGACATTGCTTCTGATGAGTGACAGCTCATCCTGTGCAGGGTTTATAACTGGGAGGATGGAGTCACTGCTGAAAGCCTCCATCCTACTGGTGCAAAGGAATTTCACAGTACAGCTGAACAGCACAATGCTGTTCAGCCTTTTGAAGAAGCCCAAATTTCAGAGATGATGAGGATCAATCTCTACTTCCCTCCAGTAACTCCCATCCCTGTAAGGCAGGTGCATCTTTCTGGGGAAGAAAGGGATGTTGAAGGAGTCCATCCTGGTCTGGAGCTGTGGCACAGGGCAGGGTCAGGTCTAGTAATCCCTGCAGTCAGAACTGTGGGTATTTGCAGATGTGACACAGCAGCAAATTCTGTCTGGTTCCCTTTTGGGCTGGGAAAGTTCACAGGCTCCTCTCACCTGCACTGCATCTCTCAGCTGTGCACCCAGGTACCATCTAATGCTCACCCCATGAGCCATGGGCTCATCTGCACAGTAAATGCAGCTTTGAACAGCTTCCCCAACATTGTTAAAGTGCAGAATTCAGGGGTTTGCCCCATGGCAGAGTTGCTTTACCTGGTGCTGCAATACACCAAGTTCAAAACCAGAGCAACCACTGAATATTTGGTGTAGTGGGCTGGAAATAAAGCATGAAAATCACTCATATGACAGCTCTTTCTCTAGCATCCAAATGAAGAGGGGAAAGAGAATTTGTTTCAGTATTTAAATTATGCTTTGGTTTGTTTTTTAAACTGGCTCTGATTGGAATTTCTAAAGAGCTATTGTTTTATGTCTGATATGGTCTGTGCCAGTTGGCAGATTTTAATCTGTTCCAATGGGCTGCTGGCTGGCCTGGGATTGTGTGCTCTGTCTGCATTTCAGTGGCACTGCCAGGGGACATTGGGCCTTTTGCCCTTGTCTGTGGACACTTGGAAATTAAATGTAACTTAACCTTAGCACAATTTGGGGAGAAGTTACTACAACCTTGCCATGCTCATTTTTTTTTTAGTAAGATTGTGACATCTCTGTTGGCAAAAAGCCCCCACCCAACAACAACAACAACAACAAAAAACCTGTTAAATCATTTGTGGTTTAATCATTGTCACATTACAACCACAAAGTACCCTAAGTAGTGGCCAAAAAAATCCTGCTAGGCCTTTTCAGAGCCTTAGTGTTTCTGACCAAAATGGCTAAATACCACACAGTAATTCTAAATTACTTTTGTGTGCTGTTTCTACTTTATGTTCTCAAATGGCTTCTAATAAAACTTCAGATAATAATCACTGGGATAAAAGTACCAGTGAGTTAAGAGCAACTGAGGAACAGTTTATGGTGTGATGTGTTATAGCAACTCGTCTCTTTAATTCTACTGTTTAAAAATTTATGGTATATTCATCAAAAGATAGGAATGCTTTTGATTTCTGGTTTCACTAGAAGCATTTCTTTCTTTTTGGGGTGAGGGGACAAAGAGGGAGCAAAAATCTCCTCCATTGGTGTGATCAAAGAGGTCACACATTATTGCAGAGATCCTTATATGATGTTCCAGAGTCCTTGAACCTGGTGTTTTATCTGAAATTTTGTGGGGTTTGGCAAAGAGATAGCAGAGAGGAAGTATTTTCAAGGAAGTAAAACAATATTAATTTTATCTTTTTATTTTCACAGTAATATCTAAGAGTATCAGATAATGTTTAGCTTTATGAGGATGCCTTTAAAAAAAAACCTCTGGCAAATGTAATGCACTTATTTGCCATTTTTAAGTGGTACCTCAGACATTTACAAATCTCCACTGTCCTGTTCTCATGGTGTCTGAAAACCAATAACCTCCCTCATTTTCTGTTGTTTAATTAATCTGTTTTATTTCATTGTTGGACATCTCCAGTATCTGGTTGCTGCTGTGGTTCATTCACTCTGTGTCTCAAGGAATCTCAGGTGCTTTGGTTGCTGTAAAAGGTGGGTTTTGACCTGGCCTCTCTCCTAAGCACATGCTGCAAGGCAGGTAACAAATCACAGCCTAATGAGCCTTGGGAGCTGAGCTTTCCTGGGGAGCCAGGCACTGCCTGTGACCTGTGTTACCCTGGATCTCATTTTGCAGAGAATTAAGAAGGGAGCAGACACCTCATCAGCAGATTTTCCTGAGTACAGACTCATTTTGGTACAAGCTGTCAAAGTCCAAGGACCCTCCAATCTGACTTTTTAAACCTCATCTGTCACTAGACTGTAATTGGTTTATAAATTGGCTTAAAGATAATAACAGAACTAACCTTTCTACACAAAAAGCACGTCTGCAACTATCATAAAAGTTCTTACACAAAAAAAAGCACGTCTGCAACTATGATAAACTTCACCAAAGCTTAAAAATAATAGTCCTGAATATTACATGAGTAGAACAGCCTAGTGAGTGGTTGGAGGGAGGTCAGTGCCAGCCCATGTTGCAGAGCAGCCACTGAAGAAACTCCCCATGGTAGAGTTGTTGTGTGTGGGGTTTGGTTGGTTTTCAGCTCTTTCTCCTTACCAGAGTGCTGATCTGGTGTTTGATTTCTCCTGTCAGCTTGCAGCAGGGCACAGAGGTCTCTGGACCCCCAATAATCCAAAGCTGAAGTGCCTGAACATGAAGGAGCCTCCATGAATTAAGGACTCTTTTTACAAAATGTTGTTCACTTGGCACTGTTTAGCCAGTTTTTCTTCACATCTGCAAGTCTGCAATCTGTTGGGCACATTGTTCCCTGGCTGCCCACAGCCTCTGCTTTGTTATTGTTTTTTTACCATGCTAAAGCTATCCATGCTTAGATGTGTGCTCAGACATCTGAGCAGAGTATGGACACCTCTGCCCTTGAACATATTCCCACTGCAGGTCCTTGTGCCATTTCCAGATTGCTGAGTTGCACATCATGTGAAAATTCCAAAAAGTTCTGTTCATGGCTTCTTACCAAGTTGTCAGCTTGATGAAACTGTCAAATTTGATATTTATTTTTTCCTCCTTTCTCTGCTTTTTGCAATTATTGGAAGTTCAGTATCTACAAAGGAAAATTAGGTTAACAGAATTTAAGGACTTCTACTTTTTAAATATACTTACTAGTTATCTAAATGACACTTGAGTGCAGGCATGCCACTCAGTCCCAGAGACAGCTGGCCTTGCACAGACCATTGGATTACAAAGATTTCAATTGCCAGATCAAACTAATACCATTTTAGTTTTAAAATAACTTTAAAGGATCATATATTTGTTTATAATAAATGTTTATAGCATATGAATATACTTATGTATAAAATGGACAAAGACATCTTCCTTGAACTACAGTTGTTCTTTTCTTCAGTGGAATTTTTTGTATACTTTTAAGTTGTTGTCTCAGTACTGTAGAATTTTTTCTCTTCACAGAATTAATGTTTTTAATATTAAAAGAGTGGTGGGAAATGTTTGAAGATTTGCATTTAGATCCTCTTTCTTTGTAAAATTACCTGTTAAATAGGTAGCAATCTGTTTGAACCTTATTATTGAAGTTTATTCCTAGCATGATGGGAATCCTCTCATATCAAACAAGACAAAGATATCACCATTTTGTAAGTGAAGACCAGAAAAATCACTCCACTTAATTCACTGTCTCTAGTCAGCTCAAAATATCTTCCTATTTTGTCTTAGCACTCAAGTAATAGTCTGTATATGAGTGTTTTATCCAGGGCTTGTAGGTTAAGTGCCTTGGAGAGGGCTGGCCACCACCCCATAGTCATAATAAACCATGAAGCCAGACAATAGAATAGAAAGTGCAATCTATCTATAAACCCTTTGCTTTTTAATTAAGACTATTTGAATACCTATTTATTTGTAAACCAAGATTTGTATTATTTAGCAGGGTGCCTTCCAGCAGAAGTTTAATTTCCCTCTGCCCAGAGCTGCCCCAGTGCTGTCTGCAGTGGGAGAGAAGTGGAGCTGAATATTTCATATCTCTAGCAAAGCTTGTGGCACTGGCTAGATGATAAAAGAGTGATCCAGAGTCATTTTGCTGAGCTCTCTCTGAAGCACCACCCTAGCTCCAAGAGAGCCCAAAGCTGCAGATTTTCCATCCAGCCTCATTATTTATTTCACAGTAGAGCTTTTTCTTGTCCTCAGTCTCTAATGAAACAGATAAGATGAGTAAAAACCAAAACAGACAGGGAATTAAGAGTATGGGGGAGAAGAAGAGGAGAAGTAGTTGTACTTCAAGTCAATGAGAGATAAATAAAAAGATAGGGACGAGGGAAGAAGTTCTAATGGATTTCAGTGCCTAGAAACACTCAGGATTTACAACCATAGCAGTCTTTTCAGTTAGGGCAATAGTGTCATTCATTTGCTCTGTTAAACTTCTGCAGACAAATGGGTTTATGGTTTTGGTGTTTTTATTTCTGATCAGTTTGATATTTGTATCTCTTTTTGTGTCTCTTCCTCAGTTTGATAAAGGTGACTGTGTGTCTTTAAGTGGAGTCTGTGGGTTTGGATTGAGACCAGCAGAGCTGCAGAGGGAAGCTGAGCTCCCCTTTGCAACAGACACCTCAGCTCCACTTCTCTGACAGCTCAGCTTGATCCAGAGCATCCAGGATATGGCTGTTTTGTCTTCCAGCCATGGAGTTCTGACCTTCATTTTTAACAAGAGAGGGTGAGGCTTCAAACAGCTGAGCAGGGTCAGATGTTGTTACGTGTGGCTCTGCAGTTATGGAGGTGAAAATAGGTGACATGTAGTAATACTCAGCTAAGAAATCGTGGGAGAGATCTTGAAAGAACATTGAGTGACCTCAGAGAGGGGATTGAAGACTTTTAGAGCAGTTGGAGTTAGCTGCAAACTGCAAAAGCTGAACCTCAACTTAGAAATGCTCTATTCCCACAATTATAAAATAAACAGGAAAGCAACTGTGGCTCAGTAATACTTTTAGTGTGATATGTATAATATTGATGTGATGGATTATAGTGATTCCAATTTATCATTCAATAGAGTGGATCCTAATGTGAGAGAGCTGTGAAACACAAGTGAAGCTAGAGAACTGAAAATTGCAATACAATCAATATTCAGAAAGATAAATAATCATAGAATACATTGAACAGTTGTTAAAGAACAGCTGGTTATAGTTGTATTGGTTCATATTGAATGAAAAATCTAAATTCCTTTTTAAAGTAGGGCAACCATAAAAGCAGCACATTTTGAGCAGGAAGACTGCACACACTGTGTGGGTGAGCAACACTCACTTGGTTTTGTGAGGAAGCAGCAGCTGAGGGTTTCTCTGTGCCTGTCCCCTGCCTTGTGGCCTTGCTTGGCAGCAGAAGCTGTGTGCAGCAGGCTGCAGGATGGATCCCTGGCTGATCTGATGGGATCTGATTGATCTGAGCTCATTGATTACACACCCAGCTGTTCCCCAGGGCTGATGGGAGGGTAAAGGTGCATTGGTTTGGGAGAGGATGCACAGAACAGCAGCCACTTGCTGCTCACTTTGATTCTCATCTTTAGATCAGAGCCATAAAAGTCAGCTGAGTGCTTTATCCAAGCACTCCCATAGGATGGTTTTATTTCGGTCTTTGAAGCCTCAGTACTTTCAGCAAAAAGTGATAATGTAATTAAGATATGACATTTATGTTCACAAGACCCTAGAGCTGCATGTTTAACTGGATTAAAGCAAACAGAACTTGGTGGGAGTTTGGCCTTAAAAATCACTCATTTCTTATTTGTTTAATCATGCCAGAATTGAACAAGGAAAATATTCTTCAGCTGTACCTTAGCCCTAGTTGTCTTGACTCTGCAACTGCTGCTCTGTTGATGATGACTCAATGCCATGGTGAACTAATTAGGACAGTACTTTGTTACTAACAAAAGAGCTGCTTTCTTCCTCCCTCCTCTCCCCAGCAGTTTGTCAAACAAAATTGTATCCTATACCAAAATAATAGCAACCTAATGTATCCTGGCACTCTGTCTCTAGTCAAACAACAGTATTTTGTAATGCTGTTTCAGTACATGTATTAGAGGAGTTGTGTTTTACACAGCCCATTAACACAAGGGAATCATTAATTTCTGGAGAGTGTCTTTGCCAGAAAGATGTGAGCTTTAAATCTTCAATGTACGTAGAAAAGCAGTGTCCATGTCAGATGTTCTAAATGGGTATGATCATTCTTGAAAATAATAGGATTTTATCTTATTTTTTTGTTCTATGGTCTGCATTTTAAATAACTGCAATCTACAGCTGCCATTCTTACAGGAGACTCACTGATGCATTTACATCTGTGTGGGCTTGCTTAGATACATCTATTTACACCTTTTCATCTGGGTCTGGATTATAAAGTGCTGCTGTTTCTCTTGTTTGTAGTTTTCTGGACTTCACAGACACGTTAAAATAGTTTTGTCTTGTTTAAAGCGTTTTTGTGAAAATGTAGTTGCTCTTTCCACCTTTGTTTTTTTGATATAAACAAAGGGCACATGTGTTACATCTGTTTTTTGGGAGTTGCTGTTAAAAACCTTGTAGCAATAGTTAACTGAGCTGCCTGTTTGTGCTCTCTCAGGGGTCTCCTGGCCTGATATGCACCGTCTGGCTGACAGAGTCCATCTGGAGGAGCTGACTAGAATTGGCATTCTGAAAGGCAATGTGGATGACATGGTGAAGGTTCATCTGGGTGCAATATTTATGCCACACGGACTTGGACATCTACTTGGAATCGATGTGCATGATGTTGGAGGCTACCCAGAGGTTAGTGTTAGTCCTTTCTCAACTCCCCTGCAGATTAACCCCCTCAGTTCAACCAGCATTGCTCAGACTTTGTGTGTGTTACCCAGTTGTATCTCCTCAGAGGTAGAGCAGATGTGCATTTAAGTGTCTCTTTTGTAAATGTGGTATTTTATGCAGTTTACTCTAAAAAAATCTATTTGTTCATTGAAACATGAATTATTTATGGGAAGAACTCAACTGATGGTGCTCTTTGGGCATTCTTAATCTGTTCAATTTGTTCTACACACTGTGTTCCTCTGTGAGTCACTGCTCTGACACACCCAAGTGCCCTGTGCTGTGGCAGAGCATCTCAGTCTACCTGGGCCCTATACTGGCAAGCTTCACCTGCTCCATTCCAGATGTGAGGCAGCTGCAGGAGCCCCCTGCTGAACCTGGGCAGTAAATCCTGTGTCACATGGAAGCAAGCTGGCTCAGAGCCCTGTCTGTGATGCCCAGTGTCAGCATGGGCACTGGTGTGGAGGTACTGTCCAGGAGTGAGAGCAGAAAGGAGAAACACCATCAAATCTCCCAGTCTTTGCAAATGTGAAAGCATATCCTCTTGTATTCTGAGTTTCTGCAGAAAACACAGAGTGATTGTCTTCTTCCTTGAATTAATTTGCTGATCTGTGACTATGATCTGAAAGCAGAACAGGTAAAATTCTGTAACCAATTAACAGCAGTCGGTCTGCAATGATAAATGAATATGCAATGAAAAATGATAAAAGAATAAAATCTCTATGGGGAATTGTACTCAAGGTTTGAATAAAGAAGGTTTACAGCAGCTTCAGAAAGATTTCAGAAGGATTGTGTTTGTGTTAGGATGTAGTTATTTGAGGCTAACTGTTTAAGGATTTTCAGTACAAAAATGGATCATTTGTCTTCTCTCATATGTAATCTTTTCTTTTGCAAGAATCTGCAAAAGAAACTAAGAACTTTATAGGTGAGGTTTAGGCATATTTTGGTGCTTGTTCATGTTGGGTGACTAGGCTACAAAACAGCTGCTATGGCTGGTTCAGTTTTGCAGGCAGGGGAGAAGCATAGAACATTCACAATATAATTGCAGTTGACATACAATATTGTGATAATGATGTATCAGCATCAACTAATAAACTTACATGCGATAAAAATGAAACAAAAATCAAAAGCATTCCTATTCTGATTGTAAGGTTTCTGCACTAGCTGATACAAAAAGGATGGATGCTTGTCCCTTTGTTCCTCCAAAGTGCATTCTGTTTGTGTACAAATGGAGACATCCAGCAAAGCACAAGGACTGTGCTCACTTGGAGACTTCATAAACTTTCAAACCCAGGACCCTGCTGTTGCATGCCTTTGCTTAGCTTTGTTTCACTTGTGTTGTGAATAACCTCCCTGAATTTGCTGGACTTGAAAAACCAGGAGTGTGTTCAAGACTTAGAAGGGCAAAGAGATAACTAAATTTTAGGAACAAGTGAGAAGAATTCTAAGAGTGCAAAGGACCCTTCTTGATTTTGCCTAAAAGTTGTATTCTTTAATTTTAGAGCAGGTACCTTACTGTCAGGGGAGATTTCTAGAACTGAAGCAATAAACCCTGTACACCTTCCATCTCTCAGCAGATTTTAGCAGTGTGGACTACAAGCTACGGAATAATTTTCCAACAATAGTTTTTGTTTTCATTTGACTGAATTTATAATTGTTATTATGGTATATTATATAATCTAAGGGTCATTTTTTGAAAGCTAACTGATCTATCCACAGTTTTGAAAGAGCAACCTGTTACAGATAAAAATGGATGTAGGGACTGTACTGTCAAATGAGTTAGGCTCTCCAGCTTTGTACTTACTGTGTGTAAAAATGCCAGAGCTATGTAAAAATACACAGAATTTTGTACCTGCAAATACTAAATTTGTTTGTGTTGGCATGCAACTGCATTCTTACATGAAGAATTTTTGCATGGATAATTTACTTTGAAAATCTAATCCTAAATAGCAAATTCCTTGAATATGAAGCACATATGAAAGCCCATGAACAAATAGTTAATGTGTTGTATTTGCATATAGAAATGCACAGAGATGGGTGTATGGCATCACCTTAGTTTGAAAAATGATGAATTCTGCATTCTGCAGAATAAACTCATTAATTCTTTAAACTCTCTGTGCAGCATTAATTCCATCTCTGGTAGACCCTTCACTTCTCTCTGCCCCAAAGCAGGAGGCCCTTTGGCTTTGGTGAGGTACCTGGGGGTGGGCAGGGCACACCTGAGCCTGTCAGAGCTGGATCTCCTCAGCCTTCTCTGGGCTTGAGGAGCTCACAGGACTCCTGGTCCCTGCCCAGGGTGCAGGGATGCAGGGGATGTTCTTCTGCCCTGCTCATCTGAACACGAGCAGCTGAGCACCTTTCCTGCAAGTGTGGGACGTGTCTGGATTAAATGGGAGAAGGCTTATTGTCCATGCCTCATTGTTTCACGAAAAAGCACATTTTGAAGGCATCTAGTGCACTCTGGAGAGATTTGTGGTGCTTTTTAAATGTTTACCAGCTAGCAAGATCTTCACAAAGATTTTTATAAAGCCATTTTGGTGTTTATTGCACACTGAGCCCATGCCCATAGTATCATGTTCTTTTTTCTAGCTGGTTAAAAAGCAACTTCTTTGCTTTTGGCCGAGGGAATTTCTGGGAGTATTACAAACGATTTTTTAAAAATAAAAACTTTCCAAGTGGATATTATTCCATTATTTTCCTCAAGTGTAAACAGTTACATTTGAAATAATACAATAAACGTTAATTTCCTAATTTTTATCCGTCAGAAAGTTTTGTGTGTTCCAAAAAAACTATTTCCAGACATTGTTAGCTTGGATTAGTTATTCATTGGTAGCCAAAGATTTCTTTTTTCAAAATTGGCAATAATAAGTTTTCATCTTTTCCAGTAAGCTGCTTTCACATGCAGCATTGAACAAGCACTTTCTTCTTCTTTGACAAATGTTGTAAATGCTTGCAGATTTTTTGTGAACTATACTCTGGGATAGTATAAAATATAACATTTCCCTTCCTATTTTTTGCTGTGATAAAAAATAATGGGTTTTGGCCAGCAATGAATGTGACAACCTGATTTTAGGATGGTGTTGAGAGCAGTGTTCACAGCAGTGTTTCCCAGTGAAGGAAGTGAAGGTGCTGGATTTCAGGGGTGCTGAGCAGCCAGGAGCTCCCTGGGGACTGTGATTTTCCCCATGGGAACCCGAGCTCTGCTTTGAAAATCCTCCTGTTTCCTCTGAGGGTCCGACTGCAGCTCAAGCAGCTCTCAAAACTCAGCCCCAGTGGTACTAATCACTTCAGCAAATCTGGCCCTCAGTCAGACAGAGCTTGCTTCAAAGGGTGAAAACCCCACTGGGCTTAGCTTCTGCTGGAAAATTTAATCATGGAGATGGTTTTCTCACATTCTTTCAGTTGTTTCTGGGTAAATTCGATATGGGATATAAATGAGGGTTTGTGCCTGTTGCAATGAAGAAAATGTGGTAGGTGGCCCCAAATTTTCAGACCCTGAGGTAGATGAGGCTGAAGTTTTCATTTAAATCTAGGTTCAGTGTCTCTGGATGCCTGACTTGATTCAATTTCATGCTATATTAATTGACTATAAGGCTCTAAAGAATGCTAAGTACATTTGATGACTTTCTATAATAATAAGCCAGTTAATTTAAGTTAGGTTAATAACTACTGTGATTTTCGCATCTTATGAATTAAGAGTTTAATTTTGTTTTGTTTTTTAAAATTATAAGATTTACCTTGGTTTAAATTTTTAATTCCATTCTCATGAAAAGCTGATCCTTTTGTTGTTATTCTGCATCACAAATTAAGTTTGGAGGTCTGTTTTGGAGTTCCCCAGACCCTTCCATCCCTGTGCATGCTTGGGGAACATCTCTGCTGTGTCTGGCTTTAACAGAAAGCTTGCTCCCAGATCCCAGATGACTGACTGGGAATTTAAGTCACCAAACATACTGGAGAATACAGGAATAATCTTGTTCTGGCAAAAACTACTTTCCTTATGTATCCGACTATGCTGAAGCAGAAGATTTCATTTTTTTGTGGTTAGCATTGCAAATGATGCATTAATGTTTTTTCCTTTAAGAATCAGAGGATGAAGTGAATTCACCAAGAAGCCTAAAGCTGTTATGTAGGGCCCTGGTGGTGCAAATTGCTTCACTTGTCATAACCTTGCAAAGCCTCACTGCAGCTTTGGTTACCCAGGACCTGCAAACATGAAACAACCTGTATGGAAGGCACTCAGAGTGCCTTCACTTTACAAAGAGTAAAAGGAGAAAAACTTTCCATTAGTTTTAGCTTTTGGTTTTGCAAGTGATTGTACACCTTGAGAAAAGATTAGGAGAAAAAACCTCACTGTTTCTGCTTCATGGGATCCCCTTGAATCCTTCTTTTCTTTTTTTATTTTTTATTCTTTGAATTCCTATATAGCAAAAACATCCAGCCACTGAGCAGGCAGTGTGCAGGAAGGAAACAGATGAGTGGAAACTGCCTTTCCATGCAGAGCAGCACTGAAATTCATGGTGCTTATTATTGGAGTTTGTTGCAAAAGACTTTTTGTGCTAACAGAGTTTTTATCTGAATGTTTATTGTCCAAATATTTCTGAAATTTTAGCAGCAACTGATGGAGCTTGTGTGTTTTTGAGCAATTCATTTTAGGTGCAGTAGGAGAGAAAAAACAAAAGAGTAGAGTTCTGCTTTCAATTACATGAAAAAAAGTAAGGTATCATTGATATACTTTGGGGTTTTTGCTATACAATTTTCACTAATGGTATTTAAAGATAAAACCTTTCTTTTGAGACTATTGCCTATGTCTGCTTTCTGTCTGTCACAAGAAATTTGTTCATTGGATTTTAAATGGTGCTTGTCTTGGTTTCATTTTAAAACAGTGTTGTTGGTAGCTTTTGCAATTCTTTCTCTCATTTCTCATAAAATTCATATAAATTTCTTCTAAATATTCTCCTCATCTTCCAGGTTAATGATTTGCTATCTCTTTTTTTCTCAAACTTAGGTTCTAAGAAAAGAGGAAAAGTATAGTCCATATGTTATTTCCATTATGATAACACTGGAGCTTGGTAACATCAGAGGATCAGAAAGCAAAAATTTATATGGGGAGTTCTGCTCAGAACCATGCTGTAGTGATAGACTGAAATTCAGCTCCAGCTGAATTATGAGGCAGCAGTGCTTCAAATAAGTGGCAGATGATTTTTCCTCATTCCCTGCAATGACAGGAAAGTTATTAGGTAACTTAAACCTGATGCCATGCTTAATACATAGAAAAAGAAGAAAACACTTCAAGTGTTATATAGTCCAAATAGCCAGTTAAACATCACCAGTTCTCTATTCCCCCAATATTAACTTTGAGCTGTGTCCCAAAAGCTCCAGCTAATAATTAGATTCTCCTGCAGAAGTGGGAGCTTTGATTTGCAAATGCCACGAGTGATATGTGGTGCTTGGGGCACATTCTGCTGTAACCTGCTGCTGATTTCAAAGGCAGGACTGACAGCAGTTCCTTCAGGTGACTACAGGCAGCTCAGGCTGCTGGGGAAAAGCAGGATAGATTGAATAAACTAATCTTCATTAGCAGCACTCAGCAAGTGAAACAAGGCTTAGAGAGAAGGGAGCAGGAGACACGTGAAATGGAATTTGAGACTTTTATTTTCCTAGCTGCACAGAGCTCTGTTCTTTTTACATTAAATGAGCTAATTGGAAGTTAGGTATATGCAGTGGGAGAATAGGGAAGAGTAAAAGAGCTGAGATTTCACTTTGGTCCTCATTTCATATTATCTAAATATAATGTTAGTATTCCAATTAATTTAAATACTTGATTGCACTTAGCTTGGTAAAGTGGTTAGGGCTTCACTGTACTGGATGTGTTCCAACTGGGACAGTCTGTCAGGCTCCAAAAAGTTCTGTGATGATTTAGCTGGAAAATAGAATGTGAAACTAGATTGTGTCACTAATGAATCTTTTACTGTGGTTCAGTATTTGCAGCTTGAGTACCTCAGGTGTTTCTGCCGTGGCTGGGGTTTGTTGCCATCACTGGCTTGAGGAAATTTTGGGGTGATGCCAGCTTGCAGCCCCTGGTTTTGGCAGGTTGGGTGCCCTTGTGCAGCTTTGGACAGCACCTGGGGTTTTCTTCTGATCCAAAAACAAACCCAGGATCAGGCCTGAGTGGGTCTGGAGCTGCCTCTGCTTCTGATTGCTTTGCCTGGTAGATGCTGCCCGTGGAACAAGATCCAGCATGATACACAGTGGAGTTCTTCCATGAACTCCATTGTGTATCATGAATGGTTCATATTACCCATTGAGTTGCTTAGGAGCAAGCAGTAGTTTATCTTTATACTGAGATATTCTGGGGATATTGCAAATTCTAGTCTTCCACAGCCCTTTTTCTGGGAAATAGGCAGATTTGCATACTTCCTAATTCCCTGCTTATTCCAAAAATAGTAATATTTTGTATTACTTTACACTTAATTTGAACTTTTATTTTGCTTACATAGTAATAAAATCAGTTTACATAATAATTCTCTTGTTCCCTTGACAGTCCTTATTGCCTAGCCATGCTGGTTTTTGTTACCTTAGATGAACCATTAATTGGAATCCAATGTTCTTGGCAGGAGTACAGTCACAAATGACAGTGTCATACATCTGTGCTTACTGGGGGTGGAGTGCCTCAATCTTAAAATGTGAGCACAACCTCCAAATAAAGTCAGTCTTAGAAAACAATTTCAGATATAGTCTGTTGTTGCAATATACGGAATAATAAACAGTTATTCAAAATTTTATTTTCACAGAATATAACTGCAAGTCACTTTTTAGATGCCATTAATATTTAATGGACTATTCTGTACACTTTTGGGGGGGAAAGTATCAGCTTATACTTTCTCTGTGTGCAGCACTGTGAGAAGGCTCCTGCTCAGTGGCCAGGCCTCCAGGATATAATGGTGCTAGAAACAGGTACCCACACAGCTGCTGAACCAGCACTCACATTTTCACTCTTCATTTCATCTGACAGCAGAACAACATCATGGTCATTGTTGAAAACAAAGCTGTGAGGTGTAGGGAAGGTTCCTCCTCCAAGAAGGAAATCCACTGATGGCAGAAGATTCTCACTGACAAATGGCAGTGCAAGGTTGGCCTGTCGGGCTTTGCTCCCAAGAGAGTTTGACTTGATGAAAAATGGCAAGTCTTGTTTCAGACCCATCATCTTCTGTTTGGGCATTGTGGTGTTTCAGTCATTAAAGAGTCCTCCATTTGTCCTGCTCTCCATAAGCAGCCACAGCAGACTGAGAGTTGTCAGCCCCTGGACCTGATGAGTGTGGTGGCTACCAAGGTGGCCATGAGTGCCGAGATCAGATGTCACTTGGGATGCTGGAGCCACAGTCTGATGTGTGTTTTAATCCAGCACTGTCCTCAGAAGAAGGGATTTTGTCATCTGCCCAGCTTGGTCACTGGCCCCTCTCTGCTAAGTTCCTGTGCCAGCTCCTTTTGCCCTTCAGCCTCGCAGCAAACTGGGTTGGGGTTGTCCTCTGCTCCAAGTGTGAGTGGCCACATACAAGCCACAGCCAGAACCTGTCTCTCTTCAGCCATTTCACACATCCCCTGGTGAGCACCCTGCTAGCCTCTGGTCAAAGGGACAAGGCCACCCACTGCTGTCCTGCTTGCTTTTCAGCTCTGGATAGCTGAGCAATGTTACCCTCTCTTTGAAGGCCTGCTAGAGATGCTTTCATGTTAGGGATACAGCTGCTTCAGTGCCTGCAGAATCCAAAGACCTGGAGAGGAAACCTGCAGCCAGCACAACCCAGCACTGGGATATGATGGGGGGAATAGCAAATAGACTTAGCAAATTCCTCGCAGAGAAGTTAAAATTTTGCTTTTGTGTGAGCAGCAATATTCAGGTGCCTTGGGCAGTCTCCCTGCATTGCTGAGAGACAAATCCAAATGTGCATTTTGGGTCTTGTTCCTGAGTTGCTGTTAGCTTCTTGAAGCAAGAGCTAAAAGCAGTATCAGCCTGCAAGCAGTCTAGACAAAATGCCTGCCATTGCTTCAGCAGCTGTACATTGGTAAATAAAAGCTCAGGCTTTATTGTCACACCTGATGTTAAACACCAATTTTTTTAAGTAAAGGCAAAAAAATAGGGATGCTGTGCCAGGGCTGCCTTTAGAGGATGTTTGCAATTGTTTTCCTCACTCTGTATTTGTCTTTCTAGCATCTGTCTTGGATTGACTGCCTTGAAAAAGGCATTTACAAGTGGAATTGAGAAGTGTACTTAAAAGCCAAATATGGGTTGTTTGTTGTAAAGTAGCCGATAGATAGTTGGCAAGGCACCAAAAGGTCCAGACACTAATCTAATTGTTTACAGCTCATGGAGAGATTAATCCACAAGATTGGATGCCCTCATTTCCTTTACACATTACAATGAATGTGTGAAATGCCAAACCCCAAGGGGCAGTATGAGAGAAAAAATGGCTCCATTTCAGTGCAGTTATTGTTTCAAGTTTAGAAATATATTGATTTTCTTTGGGTTTTGATAAGAATACAAATTCAAAATGCCTTGCTTAATATCACAGTATTCTTGTTTCCTAGGCTCAGTAAAACAAAACCATGTTTTCCTATTTTGGTGTAATATATAGTGCTCTGCAAAGTCCAAATCAAACATATGACATAAAGCATATCAAACACACAATCAAAATGGGCAAACCTATGTCCAAATGTCCAGGCTGGTTAGCTTAGAAATCTTGGCTGCTGTAAGATGCTGTACATTGGACCAGCATGGGCTCTGCCAAGGGAACAAAAGCAGCCCCAGCAGTGCTTGGGTGACCAGTGAGCACAAAGCAAAGCAGAGTTTCTATAAAACAGGCCTTCCCTGAGCTCAGAGAGGAGCAAACAGCACTGCAGGGCTGTGTCCACTCTGAGGTGCAGGGCTGTGTCCTCTCTGAGGAGGGAATGATGCAGTAGGATGAAAACATGGGTGATTTCTGCCCTGGCCTGGCAGAGCCGCGGGAGCTCGGCTGTGCTGCCCCAGCACCGCGGGCTGGCTTTGTCTGGGAGAAAGGGGAAGCTTCATCCTCGTGATGCCACTCATGCTGACAGTGATGCTGACACCAGTTACCCCTTCAGCCAGCGAGGGAAAGCACCGTGGCTGTGGCCAGAAGTGGGATTTGGGAAAGCTCCGTGGAGAGCAGATAAATAATGCTGTGATCTCGCAGATGTGTTAACCTCTGACTCGCTGGCTAAATGTTCTATGAGCAGAGTGTGTGTGCAGGATTGCACATTGCAATCCTCATTGCTCACTTTGGTGGGCCTGTGAGCAGTTCATGGGTCATTACCATAATTTGTTGGGGAAATTTTGCTACAGTTGCAAAGAATTTTCAAGAAGCTGATGGGATTGAGATATATTTATTCTGATATTGCAATACCTGGCACATTTGAGGGGAAGAAAATTAATATCTGGAACTAGTCTTTGCAGTGTTTCTAATTCCTTGACTAAGCACATCCTCATATATCATTTTATTTTGCCAGCTTTTGGGAAGAAGAGAATGTTTTGCTAGTTCGGACTTGTTTTGACTTAACTTTTAATAACACCAATCAGCACCGTGTTGCCTGAAAGTCTGAATCTGACAAAAGTTTAGTTTAAATGGGCTGCTTTTATGAGGTCATGTGTAGACTCATTGCTCCTGAATCAAGATCATAAATGTGTAATTTTAATAACATTTGGTGAGACCAAGTATTTGCATATCCTTGGAGAAATTGTTCTCTGCTGCATAGTTCAGCTGTTTCAGCCATGACGTGGCAGGGGCATTTCAAGATTTGCGTGTCGCTTACAATACCATCCTTTGCAAGGGAGGGTAGAGCAAGGAATTCTGCCAGTCATTATTTCTGCTTTGTGGTGCAGTATTTCTCTCAAGGTAGAGAGTAACTGCACCAAGCATATCCAAAGCCAGGATTTCTGTGGTGCGAAATAGAGCTGGGGTGTTGAGTTGAAAACTGGCCATTGCTCTGTGTGAAAGCTAAATGAGGACTGATGGGAGGGAGGCAATTGCATGGCTAACTTTCAGTCCTTGATGATTATTTTTTGTATTTTATGTGTCTTATGGAGCAGTCAGCATAGGAGGGTTTGATATAAAGTCCTCCACGTATTGCCTTGGTGTGTCTGAGGGTGAGTGTGTGTCCTGCAGGGCGTGGAGCGCATCGAGGAGCCGGGGCTGCGGAGCCTGCGCACCGCCCGCCGCCTGCAGCAGGGCATGGTGCTCACCATCGAGCCGGGCATCTACTTCATCAACCACCTCCTGGAGCAGGCCCTGCAGGACCCTGCACAGTCCTGCTTCATCAACAGCAGCGTCCTGCAGCGCTTCAGAGGCTTCGGCGGGGTGAGTCATTCCTAGCGGATGTTTTTATTCATCGCTTTTCTCTTCGTTCGCCCTCACGACGTATCTGAGGAGAAGTCTTTTGGGAGTTGTAATGCACTGCATGTAGAGCTGTTCCTGAAGCAGCACCTTGGGTCATTTGGTCCATTTGGCTCTGCAGAAAAACTGGGGGGTTTTACTCTCATTTTTTAATGTGGTTTTATACTAGTGATTAATGATAGATCCATACTTTCCCACTGACTGAAACATCCTCTGCCAGCACCATGCAGTGGCTTGCCAGGTAGGTGTTTTATCTAACATGTGAAACACATGTGTTGTGCAATATGAGACCGAGTTCTGCAGTCCAGAGTTGGCTTCTTTGACAGCAGCACAGTCCAGTGCTTCCTGCCAGGGCAGAAGAGCCTGATGCTGTTTAAGCAGGGGTGGCATTAGATGAAAACAACAACAATAATTGTTCTTACAGGATTATTGACAGAATGGCTGTCTTGGGGGAGCCTTCCCTGTTTTCCAGAAGAATGGCTGATGGGTTTCCAGAGCACCTGTGCCCAGACAGGCTCAGGCAGCAGTGTGCACAGGAGCTAGAGGTGATCTGGGCAATCATTGCCATGCAGCAGCTGCTGGGCAAATACAGGGGCCTTGTTTGTACCACTGTCCATTCAAAGCCACCCTCGCAGAGCATTCAGCACTCCCAGTGGGTTTTTATTTCAGAAGGGTGCCACATTGTTCTCTGAGCCTCTGTGTTCCTGCACAGAGGAGATAGAGCAGGCAGCTGCCATGGCCCATCCTCCCCGTGGCTCCTCTGCTAAGTGTCAGTGCAGTGAGCAATCACTGGCAGTGGTGGTGATTTTCTGCTATGAAAAGTCACTCATTAGGAATTGTCTGCTGCTGCCTTTGACTGATTTATCACTGTACCCCAGCCTTGAGAAGGTGATTACTGTAGCACTTTGGTCTGGGCTGCCTTGGAACCACCAGCCCTGACAGAAAAGTTGTGTGTGCTATTCCTGATCGTGTGAGCCAACCAGGCTCGAGGGCAGCCACCCATGATGTGGGTGCAGCCTTATTAAGAGACACAGGACTTTATCCTTGCTGGTATTTAATTCACTGCTGAGGTCTGGGGCATTATCTGTCTCTGTGTTGTTTCTTTATCAAGATTTTCCAGCCAGACAACTGAGGTTCTGGTGAACAAAAGGCAGCTAATTCTGTATTTTCTAACTGAGCACATTCTGTGCTTGTGTATCTTGACACTGCAATGGAAACAGGTTTAACTGTCTTCATTTTCCTTGTAAACATTCAGTAGGAGTTTTTCAGCAATGGAATTGATTCCTGGTGAGATTTCCCTGAAACTGCTCAGCAAAGCCCACATTTTTCCCAAATGTGAATGTCCACTGCATTTCTGCAGCCTGAGGTGTGCCTGTTGCATGGGATCTCTACCTTGGTCATAAGTTGCTGGATCACTTTTGTTCCAGAGACTTCAAGCAAACTTTGTTCCCTCATTTTTGCTTAGCTTCCTGTAATGATGACTTGTAAGGAGAGCCAGCCAACAAAGTTTGCTAAAAGAAGGGGCAGCCCAAAAACGATTGAGCAAAAATCTAAATCTCTGATCCCCCTGTGAACAATACATTTTACTTAGAAGGAAAAAATAATAATGCACACGTACCCTGAGCCAGATGTTGTCACTTGATTTTGTCCAGGAGAAGAATGAAAATAAAATCTGAGACTGGAATACATCTGAATATTTCTGAATTCTTCACAAAAGCTGAATTATAATGCAATCAAAATAAGTTTTTCCATCTTTACCAATTTGACTTGATTCTGCATAAATAAAAGATTCAATTTTTGCTGTGTATAGTGCTTAGTTATGAACAAGATGTTTCATTCTAGTTTATCCAGAGTAAGTGAGTAATTCTCACAAAAGCATTCCAGAAAACTTTCTTCCTATGGGATTAAAAAAGATCTTGTAAAGCCCAGTGTTTTTACTGACAAATATTAATAGTACAGGGACTAGTATTGGTGTCAATTCTAGCTGAAGAGTTCACTACAGCCAGTCCAGTCTTCCTTTTAGTGTAAAAGTAAAATGCATTCTACAAAAAGAAATAAGTTGCCCATTTCCCTCTGCAGGAAAGCACTATAGCTCAGCACTAATTAAAATCTTCTTAATTTGCTTTAGTGTAATTCACTTCAAAAATGAACTAATATTCACTGAAGTAACACCACTGTAATTCTAAGTCTGTCCACACAGGGAATTTGTGGATTTTTAATAAATTCACCTCGAATTCACATCTTTTTTGGGCTTTGGATAATTTTCTCGACTATGACAAGTCTCTGCATTGAGAAGCAAAGCTCTTGTAGTGTCCCAGAAAGGGGCAGGACTGTTGGCATTTGTTGTACTTTGTGCTGCCATGAAGAGATTGAGGAGCAGGGGAGAAGGGCAGGTGAGGTTTCTGTGGCTCCATCTCACCCCAGGCTCAGCCTTCACCCTGTCCCTGCTGCTCAGGGACTCCTGATCCGGGCTGTCACCAGAGGAGAGGGTCCCACCAGAGGGAGGCAAGCAGTGCTCAGGGGATCTTGCCCTGTCTGAAACTCTTCCCTTGACAGCTGTTGAGGTCAGGCCTTCCCAAACCTCCTCAGCCACTTTTGGGACGTTTCAGTCCTGTGTTCTTCAGCTCTCCATCTGCAAAACCAAGGTCCAGTTTGCCGAGGTCATTGTTCCTGTGGGACAGGGGCTGCTGGACGCTGGCACCGTGCCTGGCCCAGGGCACCTTTGCTCTGCCTGGACTCTGCCCCACAGGCTCCTGAACAAACACAGATGTGCAAACAGAGGGATGTGCATACATGTGTATCGCTCAGGAAAAGCAGCTGAATCCTCAGGGAAGGGGAAATGCTGACTCCAAATGCTGCTCTTTAGGGTTTGACATTTCCATTCTTCATAAGCTGATTACTGATTCATGCAGTTCATATGATGTTTTCTCAAAGACACAGTAAAGCCATTCAGTCTTTTTTTGGCCTTAACATTCAGTCTCTGTTCAGGCTTTATTTTTGCCTAGGATTTGTAGAACCAGCACTAGACTTAATATCTGAAAACTATGCAACTTAGAGAAAATGCTGAAAGACAGATGGGTGTTAAATGCATTACTTTCTTTCGTTTACAGATTGTTCTCATTTAAAAATTAAACAGATTTACAAAGCAGGAACTTGAAGATCCGCTAATATTACAATATTTTTCAAAACAATAGTACTTTGCTTACTCAGAATAAATCCTAACCAAATAAAGAGCAAGATATTTAACTGCTTCTACCTTTGGTTCAGAGGGACATATGATTGTCTCTGTCCTGATTTTTATTTTTCAGAAGATTAGATTTCTGAATTTATGGTGAATTTGTACTGTGAAATTAACTGTTTATTAGGCAATAGACATTACGCTCATCTACTTTTTAACATTGCTTATTGTATCTCAGTAATGGTGCTTCACAGCATTTCTTCAAAAGTTTTATAGGAAAGCAGTTGTCACAATGTACATACTTCCTTTAAAAGTTCTTCAAGGGTAGTGATAGGTGTAGGCGACACAAAAACTACTGCTAGTTGCTTATAAACCTTATTTAAACCCTTGTCTAATTAACTTAATTAGGTTAAAGTAAGACCAGCTGTTTCTAACCTGTATTTAGCTTGTAGTTTAATGCTGCTTTTTTGAGCCTGGATGAAGGCTCAGGTGCTGGATGGGCACCTGAGGCTTTTTTCCATCTGTATCAGTTAATCTAATAAAATACATGGCCTCACCCTACTAATATTGATCCTCTTCTATAAAAATGCAAACATTTACATGTGAACATTTAAAAGGAAGGTTCTCTTGACATGGGGACTTGGTTGTGAATGAAACCTGCTTGTGCCAGGAAGACTACAGCATGGGATGGGATTCACTGAGCACAGAGCCTACAGAAAACAGCTTGGCATAGCCTCTGTCAGTAACAAGAGCAAAGTGCCTTCCCCAGCCCTGCAGCTGGGTGTGATGTGGCAGCTCTGCCTCCTGACCAGTCTCTCTGAGATACAGAAGTCAAACTCTGCTCGTGATAAGTTTGCTCTGTTAAAAATTGTTGGTAGGTGGCTGGCTGAGTTGGAGTGAGTTCCCTTGGCTCCACAAGCTGCCTCTGCAGGACAGCAGCTGTAGGAACAGAGGCACAGGTCCTCCAGCCACTCGTGTGCTCGTCTCTGGATGGTCCCATGTGTGATGGCCACATCCTGTCATCATTTCCAGGCAAGTGTCCCACTCTGAGGTCTTGCAGTGATAGTTGCTGCTTTCCACAGCCATAACCAAACAAATGATCAATAGATTTATTTTTTTTAAAGGAGGGCGTTTCACCAGTTGCCTTTTTTGACATCTGGGATCTGTCATCGTGCCAATCTGGATTATTTAATTGGCCAAAATAGTTTCTTGTTTGTCAAAAGCCTTGTATGTATATATATATCATCCAAAAGACATTAATAAGTCTTCAGCCCCATTTCCCTTGGCAGGTAGCACAGGAGGCTCTGGGGAGTGTGGCTGTGTTAGTGAGTCAGGACAAAGTGTGAGGCTGTTCAGAGCTGACAGCAGCCCAGTCTTCAACTCCTGTGCTGTCCTTGGCTCTGCCCCCACTTGGGGACAGTTGGGTCCAGTTGACACCACGAGCCGCATGGGCTGTTGCTGGAGCTAGGCAGTTGTGCAATCAGATCTATCTAGACAGATCATGCCACTACCCTTGATAAGAAAAAGGCATTTTTGGAGCAGTCCTGGCATTCCTGGCCACTGCCACTTTATGGGAGTGGTTTTTCAAAGTCTGCCTTTTCACACCAAAGAAATGAAGCCTCCCCTAGGATTTTACAGAGCACTCTGAAAGCTGGGGGTGCAGTGAGCCTCACACTTCAGTGCCCAACTCCAAACCACTCTGTAGCCCTGGAGCAAGCACTACTAATGAACAAAGAGCCTGCAAACAGGGACAGCTCTGAGAGCAAGTTTCATAACCACTGTCCCCTTCTGGGAAAGGCAGTCCCACGCCAGTGAGCCTTGCCAGGCAGATCCAGCATCTTTTGTCCATTTGGACAGAAGACAAGACCAAATGACAGGGTCTCCTCCTATGGGGAAGGTTTTGCAGGTCTTCTGAAGCTGCCTCTTGCTGCTGCTGGGTTTAAACTCAGGGTGAAGCATGGAGGGTGTGAAGGAAAAGAGCAAATGAAACCATTTCCTTCCCCTTGAAGGCCTGTTCCTCTGCACTCATGGTGCTTTTAGGCAAACTAAAAATTATGCATTGAAAATGGGAAATCTGACTTCTCTCTTGTGGCAAGCATCAATTTCAGGTGAGATTCATCCAGCAGAGGAAGGGTTAGATTCTGGGGAAGGAAGAGGTGTGTTCCTAGGGAGTGCTGGGTGATCCCAGGGACTGGTGGTTCTCTGTGCCTCCATCCACACCCCAAAGACCATTTGGAGGTGCTGATGCTGAGCAGGCTGATGTGAAGTACTGGCTCTCCCACTTTTCACAGCTGATGACAGCTGTGGATCCATGGTCTCCTAACAATGCTCCTCCTGTACAAGGAGTCACTGGGCAGGGCCCTCATCCTCCTCCATTTGGTCACTCTCAGTTCCCTGCCTTTGGCAGCTCAGCCCCTGTGTGCTCTACTCATTCAGGATGTCTCACTTCTCACCTCCACCAGCATCTCCCTACCTGGACTCCTTAATCCCAGCTCTCTTTGTCCATTACTTGTCAATCCTGTCTCATGTCACTACACTTTCCTTTCCCTGGTCCTTTCATCACTCTTAACTTTCTCAGCTCCTTCCCCACCCTGATTTTCTCATGTGGCCTAGATAGAGAACAGCATGGACAGACACCTTGCCCCAGTTGTTCTTCCCCACTATGGTCCAGCTTTCATCTGCTCTGCTTTTAAGTTAGTCCATCCTCCCAAAGAGTGCAGAAGTGAAGGCATGAAACACTGGACTGGAAAACACAAACCATTTTTCTTGCTCTTTTGCTAGTGTTACTGGTTGAGCAGATGAATTGTAGCTGATACCTCGCTGTAGCTGGGGAATTTCAGCTCAAGCAGGGGGAGCTTTGTGAAGCTGGCAGTGCTTGGGAAAAGGCTCTCTCTGTAGGCAGAGTCAGTTCTAGCTTTGGCTGGCCTTCCCTCTGCTCTCAGACTTACTTTTGCACTATCATTTTTACTTTCCACATCACTTCTGTGTCCAGCTCCATTTACACTGCCTGGGCTTGCCAGTGTGATGCTTTGGCTTTTGCCAGGTGTGTTCCTGGATTCTGGCACTCCTGCAGGGTCAGCCTGGTACCAGCAGGTTTTTGGCAAGGTCCACCCAAGCAGGCTGTGCCCAAGAGCCAGCAGGACAGGCACACAGCAGGATTTGCCTTTGGATGCCGTGGGACCCTCCTGCTGCTAATCCTTGGGTTATGTTTTGCTCAGCAGTCAAATTTGAAGCAGTGAATTTCAAAGCCCATCCTGGTAAAATCTGTTCCAGTGCAGAGTCACTGCTTGTGTTGCTGATCTCTTCTGCAGCCTTTCAGGCACACTGAGCACACAGAGCCTCACAGCTTTCAAATGTACAGCTGTCCAAAATAAATGTGTAAACTCAGTGGAGTTTGTTTATTTAATTCTGCTTTATAATACACTTAACTTGATACCAAGTAAAAGAAATAATCTGGCAAAGACATCATTAAACAGTTTAATAAGGACTGGATGACTCATTTTGTTTAAACAAATGGATTATTTTGCAATCAGAAGTACAAATGTTAACCAGCTTTATTTTTAGTTGAAAATGTCAAGAGGTCAGAAACAATTAAAGCAATTGTAAGGTGGGAGTACCCAGGGTTTGTGTTCTCTTGGATTTGCACCTTACTAAAATTGCTTTTATTGCAGCTTAGCAACTTAGCAACATTCTTCTGATAAGATAACGGGAATGACTGGGTAGGCACATTTACTGGAAAGAGAAGATTAGAGACAAACAGAAATGGAGCACACTTTTCATTTTAATAGCAAGGGTTGAAAAACTGAGAGGATCTGCTTTTTCCTTCCAGGATTTGAAATTTAGTGATTGTATTTTAAAGAAATGTCTGACCTGCTTAGAACTTTCTCATCAACTCAAAATTCGGTGCTTGGAATATCAGCTGCAACTATTTCATATTCTAAGTTTCACTTTGAAAGTTTATTGTGTTTAGAGAAAAGTTTTAGGTGCAAAGAGAAGCCACCTGAATTGCAGTTCAGCACCAGGACAGCTTTGAGAGCAGACACTGTGGGTGTCAGGAGGCACTGTCCTGAGCAAGCCAAGTGCTAATTCCCTGGAGGCAAATCCAGGGAAGAATGTTCTTTTTACTGTTCCTGCTGTCAGGGTGCTGAGATTTACTGTCTCTGTAGAAGGACATAGCATGAACTCAGTGTTGCAGCACCTTGCTCAGACTGTCCTTGGTGCACCCAATGCAGCAGAGGAACCTGAGGGGCCACCACACACCAGGGCTCACCACCAAACTTGTGTGATCCCAGCAAGGTGCCAGGGGCCCAAGGGGAGCTGGAGCCCACAGAGCCCCCTGCCCAGGTGCTGCTGGTGACTGACAGACCATTCCATGCTGCTGGTGACTGACAGACCATTCCATGCTGCTGGTGACTGACAGACCATTCCATGCTGCTGGTGACTGACAGACCATTCCATGCTGGTTCTCACAGACCATTCCATGCTGGTTCTCACAGACCATTCCCTGCTGGTTCTCACAGACCATTCCATGCTGGTTCTCACAGACCATTCCCTGCTGGTGCTCACAGACCATTCCCTGCTGGCAGTGAGGTGCTCAGCCTGGCTGCTGCCCTGGCTGCTCCCCAGTAACCGTGTGCTCCCGTGCAGGTGCGCATCGAGGACGACATCGCGGTGACAGCCACGGGCATGGAGCTGCTCACGTGTGTCCCACGGACCGTGGAGGAAATAGAGGCTTTCATGGCAGAAGGCCAGAGTGGTGCCAAATCATTTGACTGCCTCTCCAGCCAAAGGCAGTAACCTCCAGGATGACAGATACTGCCTCACCTAATCAGCCATCATTCTGACTTAATGCTGCCGCATATAAAATAAAATGCATCTAATTCTTAATAGCAAGAGAGGCAGGCAGGCTATTAGCTGGAATAATTCCTGTATTAAAAATGAAGGTAGAGGGCCCAGGTAACTCAACTGCTGCTTGCAGTCAGCAGTTTACATGACCAAGTGGCAGCTAAATAGCCCTGCTGCCTTATCATTGGGGCTTGTACTTCTGTCAGATCTCAGCTCAGATGTATCTTGCAATTAAATCTGAATTTTGATGATTGGGACTCTAAAATACCAAATGGAATATCTGAAATCTATCAGCAATTGTAACACTCTGAAGTTCTTCTTTAAACTTCATCACAAGTGCTGTGGAAAACAGAAATAAAAATCAGTTGTTCTCAGTGGACATAATGACACATATTTTTCTTATGGATCTGTATCCACTCAGTAAGAATCAAATTTTTATTAAAATTCACCTTGGCATAATTTATGTTGGCAACTTTGTGGTCATTATGCTTTTCTACTCCAGTTCCTGCTTCTTTATCTGACCCTACTACCAATTTGTGCTCTGCAAAGTTTGACCCTAGTCTAGCCAGAGTTTTCTGCTCTGGAGAGTGGCTGTACTGATTCTTCACACACAACCCCATGCCCATTAGATTTGTTCATCTATTTTTTCCTTAAAAACATAGATTGCTATGGTGTTTGTGACCCTTAAAAGTTGAAAGAAGGGAATATCTTTGCTGCAGGGCTCGTGGTCATTCAGCAGCATATGCTGTGCAGCATGATAAGAGTTGTTTTTAACAGTTCAGTGTTAAGACTGTTCAGAATGAAATCATGTAAGTTTTATTTGGGTACCTTACAAACATTAATATTGGTCACAAAATGATTTTTCACTCTTGCAAGGTTTAAATTACCAAGAAAAGTTTTTCTTTACTGTAAGTATTCATCAGCTTGCAGGATAATAAATACTATGCATCATAATCATCCTTGCATCATAGAATAGCACTAGGTGCTGGTAACTAGATAAAAATAGTCTTTCTCACTCTACATACACATCAGAACTGTTCAATATTCAGATTCTGCTGCAGTTTGACTGCAAAGCCACTTCAGATCATCCCTGTGCTGTGCTGGGGGGAGCTGAGGCCACAGCAGAGCATCAGAGCCTGGGTGCCACTGCCTGCCAGGTGAGGATTTCCTGAAGGGATTGGCTGGGTTGGTACCTCAGCACCTCGGTGAGAGCAGCTCAGTTCTGCTGCTCACATCAGGCCACGGTGGGGAACAGGATCCACTGAGAGCCCTGGGGGGGCACAGCACAACACAGGCTGGGATGGGGACAGAAACCACTGCTGCCTCTGTGCCTCCCCAGGACTGGATTTAGGCCTGAAATCATTTCCTTAAAAAGCATCATATACATTGCTCTCAGAGAACTCTTTTTGCTCAGCGGGTTGGTTTGTGTGACAAGAACCTGCTCTTCATTCCAACAGCCTGGTGATCCACTGCTATGCAGGAAACTTCATGTGAGAGACCAAAGAAACATTGTGAAACCATCCAGAGGACTTCATTCACGTCACTCAGTCAATAAATAAGCCTTTTTACATTTTTTTAGGGGTTTCTTGACATTGGTTTAAAAGGGGCAAGTGTAGGAATTCTTGACTTTGAAGGGAAGCAGTTTTTTTCAGGAAGGGAGGTGTGAGATTCATCAGCTGTGTGCTGTTCCTGTTTGTCTTTCTCAGCAGTCTGAGTTGCTGTTTTATTTTGGATGGGCTATCATTAAAATGTGCTGCTGCACTGAAGTTCCTGCTGTGGTGTCTGGATTCTTCCACCTCTGAAACTTAGTCAGTACCTGCACAAGGACATCAGGCTTTGCCTTGGTGGCCCTGCAGGTGTGAACACTGGGACTATCCTGGCACTGCTCTGAACTCATCTGTCCCCAAAACTCAGATTTTTTCAGTGCAAAGCAGTGCTCGTGGCCTCAGCCTGCTCCCTCCAGAGCTGAGAGTTTTCCTGTGGCAGGCTCAGAACCCACCCAGGGGATGGCTCCGTGCTCTGGGCACTCCAAAAGCTGCTCTTGCTGGGGTTCAGCAGCAGCCGCTGTTTTATAGCAACACTGAGCAGATTTGGAGAGGAGAGCTTTGGAAGTGTTTGCAGTTGATGTGCAGGCTGTGCAGGATCCCAGCAGATGTTCTGTGCTGCTGCAGAACAGGTCGGGCAGCGCAGGAGGCACAACCGGTTCTGTTTGGGGCGCGGCCGCACGCGGAGCCCGGGGAGCTCCTGCTCTGCCAGCCCGGCTGGGGATGCTCCTCGCTCTCCCATTTTCCTTCAGCAGGCCCACCAACTTGGTGAATGTAAATTTCATCCTTCGTTCCAGAAGTTTGTTCTGTAATTATGATCATTTTTATCCACTTAAACAAAAAGTGGATTAGACCTTTTCTCCTAAATTGGGGAGGAGAGAGGGAATAAACCTTTTTTAAAAAGGCAGAGTGATATTTAATACATTAAAAAGTGGTGTTTAATAATTTAAAGTGTATTAATGGGGTGAAAGTACAGGTTATGGCAAATTTTCTTTTTGACTAAGATATTTTATACTCTTACCATCATGTTTTCCCAAATGCCTTTTTCCCTTGGCACAAAGAAAGAGTTGGCTCCAAAATAACAGAATGTATCTTATGCTGAGCAAATTTGTACCTTTAGAAACGTCTGAGCACTTCAGAAATGATACATGTAAATTGCTTCAGCAAACTGCTTCAGCTCCCTGGGGTTGGGTGCGCTCTGGATTTACCTGCCCATGACCTGCTGCAGCCACAGAGCAGTTCCAGGAGCGCTCCTGGGGGCTCCGGCAGAGCCCTTCCCCTAACGGGACAGCCAGAAAATGGGAACCAGCTTTCCTGGTCAAATGTGGGGTGCTCTAACTCTGTCAGTACTGACAGGCACTGGATTCTGTCACAGACTGGAGTTAAGAATAATGTGTCAAAAGGAAAATTTTCTAGGTCTGCACTGAAATTTTCTGTGCCTTGCAGTAGAGGGGTGAGATGGAGGTACTTTGCTGCCTCACAGCCTGGGCTGCTTCACCCTGGGGGAAACTGCCTTTGGTCCTTGCAGCTACTTTGGCAGGTGGGGGTTTAGAATGAGTGACCCCGTTGTTGTAACCAGCCTCTCACTGAGGGAACCTTTAAAACATTGATTTGTTGTAATCGAGGCAGTGAGGTGCTTCTGAGCCCATTGCTCCTCCCAGGCCTTGACCTGGTGCCAGCCAAGGACAAGGATCATTGTCCTGGTGCCAGTCGAGGACAGGGATTCTTGTTCCAGTGTCAGCCAAGGCCAGGGATCATTGTCCTGGTGTCACAAAGGTCAAGGATCCTTGTCCTGGTGTTCCCAAGGCCAGGGATCCTTGTCCTGCTGGCCCCAAGGCCAGGGACTGCTGTCCCCGTGCCAGGCAAGGCTGTGGCTGGAGCTGTGTGG
>NC_031780.1:17758869-17765502 GCF_001522545.3 Parus major | reverse complement strand
GTTTTTTTTTCCTTTTTGTTAAATCAGACATTTAGACAAAACTGTAATGAGTTTCTGATTGGTTCCATGCAGCAGAAACCTGAGTGGAAGATGGGAACAGAGACTATTGCACTGATTTCTCCAAGAGAGCTGTGTGAGTTGGGCAACTCTGCACTTGAGGGAAATAGAAAAGGGACAGGAAAAATGAGGCCACTACAAGCAAAACATTTTTATTAACTTCTGGTATTTCAACCCTACCAATTTAAGATGCAGTTAGAATGAAAAAACGTATCTGTAAAAAGTCTACCATAATCCAAAACAATCCATTAAAGTTTTCCACGTGTATTAAAACTTTAAATTCAATAAAGAACTTTTCAAGGTTCCATTCTCTAATAGTATCTTCATAGAGATAACATCCAAGTTCTTTCCTAAGTACAGTTACAAAGCAAACAAGCATCCTCCAAAATAATCTATGGACAAAGGTAGTGTAAGAGGGAAATTATGACAGTGTAGTACTCTACAAGACAGACACACAGGTTAAATGTAAAATAACCATACCATCAATGAAATACTTAAAAATGAAAATAAATTAAAGTTATATCAAAGTTCCTGCTTTACTTTGTTTAAACCCTCAATATAGCACATAGCACTGCATTATGGATCATGGCAAAGACTAAGCAGTAGCAATAAAAAAGTTGCTACAGAAAAAGTTCTATGGAAATAAAACAAGACTAAAGATACTCCTTCACACAGCTGTATGATGGCTGTAGAAATTCCACTGAATCAGTTATTCAGACTAGGGCCATTTATTTTTAAAATCACCAAAGAATTTCTGGCAGATTAATGTCAGGCAGCAGTGACCCATACATCCCAGCTGAACACCTGCTGTCCTGCCCCTCTCCCTGCTAAGCCAAGCTGCACTTTTTGTTCTCCCCAATTCCTCCTTCCCAACAAGAAGGCAATTTTGTGGGGCACAGTTTTTTGGTGGCATTTGAAGTTTTCTGAAAACAAACTTGTTTTCATAAGGCCCCAGTCACTATGTGAGCACCATGAACACAAGCTTCAATAAGAGGCTTTGTCAGTGTGGTGCTTTGCCTGTTGTACGTGATGTTTCATGTGCCATTTGCAGGCCAACTGCCTCTATCTATCACTGGAGTATATTGTTATTTTTCTGGTGAACACTGGTAAACAGCCCAGCTCACTATTACTACAGCCTCCCTGTTAACTGAGCAGGAGGGACCTATGAGGTGCTTCATAGGATTTGTTCTACAGATTTAAAGTAAAAAGCAAAAATTTTCCACAGCCTTTGCAGTTTGTAATATGTAATGGAAAAAACAAAGGGCTAAAATACATTAACGGGTATTTAATTGGTTCTATCCAATTACAAGTTTCTGATACTGCAGTGAGCCATCCTGCTGGATTCCTCCCATTAGGTGAAGTCTAAAATGGTAAGTGAATATTCCTGTGAAAGTGTTATCTCCTAAATATTACATTCCTTGTTGACTAGGAGTTCAGTACTGCATAAATCTTTGAGAAGAAAAATATTTAAAACAAATATCTAACCAGTTTCTGGTTTAATTGTTACAAATCTTCAGTGTTAAATCTAAAAGAAGAAAAATCTCCACAAAACAATGACTAAAGGTACAGTTTTTGCTTGGTTACTGCATGGGCACTGCAGACAAGCTGCCCCTCAACAGTTTGTTTCAGAAGGTCACAGGTGTTTACTGTCCGCTGCTTTCTGGATTTGTTGTGCTGCTCTCAGTGCCAACAGGTTGCACATTATCTGCAAAATTGTGGGCATGCTCAAGGAACAAGTCTTTCAGTACACTCAGCTCCTTGGTCAGGAGTTTAATTTTTGCCTCTAAACGTTCATTTTCTTCTTTAAGCTGGTTGACCCTTTGCAGGGTGTCTTGTGCTTTTTGCTTGCTTTTTAACCGGCTCTTTTTCACAGCCATGTTGTTTCTCTCTCTGCGCTGCCGATACTCATCGCTGTTTCTATCCACAAAGGAATTCTTCTTTCCCTGTTTGCTCGGAGGCACAGCTTTGCCTCCACCACCAGGACTGACTGGCACCAGCTGGGGAACCTGCTGCAAACCACTGGAGTGTGCTTGGGTGTGAATCACACTTACTCCGCTCGCATCTGTGGTGGTGTTCTGTTGGGATGTCTTGCTCATTTGGACAGGCTGTTCTTGGACACAGCAGAATTTATTAGGAGACTGAAAACTCTTGGGTTTCTAGGAGGTGTTTCCAACAGATCTTCACATGGATTAAGAGCAAGGTGAACCTAGCAGGGGAAAAACAAAGCAATTAAAGATGCTGACTTCAGCTACAATCCTATACATCACGGGCTTTAACATAAAGTACTGATGGTACATCTGGCAGTAACACATCACAACTGTGCTGGAAGTGGACAAGCTGCCAACTGCATTTCTGAAGTCCCAAACATATTTGAATTGGATGGAACTATTACTGGGTCATCTAGTCAAGCTGTTTGAATTGTTCACTGCCTTCACTCAGTTATTCCAAAGCCATCCCTGATGGATGGGTGTCTAGCCTAGCCTCAAATATCTCCAGTTTCACAACCTCTGTCTTGGCAACGTGTTCCACTGTCTAACTTTTCCTCCAGTTATACAATTTTCTTAGTTTTCAGACTGGAGTTTGCCTTCTGTGGCTTAAACCTATTAACAGCCTGACTCTTGACCAACAGGGATATTTGATCCTTGTCCTCTTCGGACCACATCTCTGGGTGTATCCACGGACAACTTTCTCCCTGATCTCTTTTCTATGGAGCAAAGGTGCTCAGCCTGTCCACCTTTTCTCAACCATCTCACAGCACTTGTTTTAAAGATGATGCTCAAATTGATGGCTGTCTCAAGGCCTGCTCGCACTGAGTGGAAAAATAAAGCTATGGAAAAGGTAGCACATTGCAAAGGCTGTTTCTGGGTGACATTCCTACCACAAGCAGCGTGCTGAGCCTCTGACAGTACGGATCGAGCAGGTGGGACAGCAACACAGGGTGAGAGCAGTGTAAGTCACCACACAGAGGACTGTCACCTACCAAAAGACAGCAACCACAGCTGACTCATCCACAAATGAGGCTGCCTGCCGTAGTCTGTGCGCTGGTCATTGCCCACTCTCCACAGACAAACCATCCTGATGAGCAAGACATCCTCTCACCTGACTCACGTCCTCCCGCTGCTGAGGTCAGCCTGCTCCTGGCCCTACTGCTGGCACAAGGAGGATTCCACCACAGCTGCAGGGCCATGGCCCTGGCAAGGCTAACAGCTGGTCCCCTTCTCTTCTCATCTCACAGGATGACTTCCTAAATGGCTGGGAGAGAAGAGGGGAAGGGCAACAGGATGGTCCTAAGCTCCTGAAACGCCTACCTATGGCTCCAATGAAAAACACTCTGGGCAGTCAAATCAACATGGATTTGTCATGTTGAAGAGAAGCACCAAACAATCCTACTCAAGGTCAGACTGTCAAGCTGCAGCCCAGCACTGTCACACACAGGAGCAGTGTGCTGCATCCTCCTGAGGGCTGGGGAAAAGCAAACAGCTGCAGCAGCACTGGGCAGTGTCCAGCCCAAGGAATGAGCCTCACATCCAATAACAGCAGATGGATGGCTTCACTGCCTGCCTGATGAATGCAGGGATGTGAGAGAGGTTTGTAAGCAAGCTCATGGGTGTCATTCTAAACTCACAGGTCCATCAGTTGTGTATTGCTCCTGTTTTCCTCAGCAGTCTGAGCTGCTGTTTTACTTCTGGATGGGCTATCATTAAAATGTTAAAATTCAACTGTCTAGATCAAATGCATACTTCCTTCCATGATGGAGGAGCCAGAATGAGATGCAGCTACAGAGTGTGGTTCAATAACATTCATGGAAAAGCCCACTTAATTTGGCTTGAATGTTACTCCAAATTTACACTCTCTAACACCAAGAGGTCTTCCCACTTGTGAAAATGTATGAGTATACCCACACCTTTCCTATCAAGAAATCTTTTCATTTTCCTATTCCAGGGCAGAATGAGACCATCAGCACTTTCTGACATCTGTGGAGCTGGATCTGGATACAGTATCTAACACCTCTGTGTTACTATTTTCCCAATTTCAACTCTTAAAGCAACTTCTGCAAACCGTGTTTCAGACTCAGATTGTGACCTAACAAGCAGTTTGGTTGGGCAGTTAAACTGAACATCCAGCTAACAGACTGGCAGGGCTAGCTGTAGTAGCTGTGCATGTGTAATTGCACAGACATTTTTAGTCAAGGTCTAAGTGTATGCTCCTCTTACAGCATACACTGGCCTTGTCTGCACTTTATTTTAAAATACAGGCTTTCTGCAGCCCTGTAAGCATATACAATTCTCTTAGGTTGTCTGTGACAAGTAGATTTTTGACACCTTTTCCAAATCAGAGAGAATGCTCTGCTGTCCCCTCTGATTTGACACATTTCAGTGCTTGCAAAGCTCACCTGGACAGGCCAGTTAAGTAACCCATTCCATTTTCACAGTCTGATTTTTGTGCTCCATAAGCTTCTACAGAGGAGGGGGTGGCTCCTGCCCCCAGAGGAACCCCAGCTGACCTGTAACAAGTTTCTTCACATCCCTCATTTCCATGTGCTACTCTTCGCTAGCAAAATTATTTACTACTGCTTGAACACTTCTATCTCTATCACATTTCCCTATGATTCAATGAAAAAATTATTTGTTCCATTAAACCTAATATTAATGGAGTATTTTAACTGGGCAGTACATGGATATAAGCAGAAAAGATAACCAGTGTCACACCTCTCAAGCAAGAATTCTAGCCCTGCCTGCTAGAACTGACCTCCCTCAGCTCCTTCCCACTGGAATTGATTTGTTTTTTATTAAATTACTATTTCTTGAGTGAAAGGTGCTCTTATCTGATGATCAGAACCCTTAACTGGGACAGGTGACACTTGGATTCCTGTCCTGCTGCTCTCCATATTTTATATGTATTCATATGTATTTCAATATTTGCATATTCTGCACCAAAGAATATGCAGAGCAAGGAGCACTAACTGTACTGCATCACAGAGTTACACGAGTGCCAACAATTGAGCCTTGAAACTCATTTTTGCACCTGATTTGGAGGCTGGATGCCTATTACCAAATGTCAGAAGGCTATCCCAGACAGCAACAGGGGCATCCTTCAGCAGGTACTGCAAGGAGATTTAAAGGCAGCAGGTAGGAGAAATACAGAGGGGATTCTCAAGAAGGGTGAGGTCCCGTGGTAGCTGGGAGAGGCCATCAAGTGGGGAGGCAGATGGGGCTCCAGTTCCTCAGAGCCCGTGCAACACAAACGCAGCTGCTCCACACCTCTGCACACAGGTTGCCTTCCTGTGACGGGTGACAGCCCCAGCACAGCAGGAGACAACTCCTCAGAGAGCCAGCCCAGCTTCCCAGCATCTTGTTCCCATAAAGCTGCTCATGAGCTTCAGCTCAGCAACAGCCCTAGGCTGGTTCCACCCAACACATGGTACTGTTTCCAGTGGCCAGTCAGAACTGCCTGCTTCTCTCCTTGGGCCACCGACTGGCCACCCAGGAAACCAGATGGCCACCCACTACAGCATAATAGCTGCTAGCTCAAGAGGTGTCTTCTCAGGCAGAAAGATGTTTCTTACTGTCTCACAGTACTCCTCTGGGACCAATGAAGCAATGAAGGCCTTCATTTGCTTTCACACATACAAAAAATAAAAATAAAGACGTTAAACTTCCAAATGTTTGCTTTGGCAAAAAAAAAAAAAAGAAAAAGTGTTTTGTCAATTAAATCAGTTTTGCTTTTTTTTTTTAACTTGGTTTCTCTCTGCTCCTATCTTGATATGTGACTGTGCTGATTCTGATCTTTAGTCAGAATGAATTTATTGCACAAATTCACAAAACTCCCTTGTCAAACGCAAAATTGGTCCCAAACTGAACAGCAGTAGGTGACCTCTCTTCTCTCAGACTTCACTAGGACTCAACAGGAATCGATTCTAGGTTCCATTGACCCTGTACTAAGGACAGTGGCCCAGGACTCAGGCACTGGAGCTTTGCTGATCACTGGGAGCCGACTCCTGCACGGTTCACTCACAGGATTCAGGAGCTGATGCTAACTCTCACCTACTGCAGGCTGCCCAACAGAGCTTTGGACACCCGCTAGCTCCATCCCATCATTTCTTGCCATAGCTCACGACATCACTTTGCCACGTTTATTTCAGAATCTCCATTTTTAATACACATCTTAAAAGAAAAACGCACTCTGACATCCTTAGCGGACTGTATCAGAACACATAAAGCATATATTTTAACACGACAGAATCCCAAACACTGGGAGGCAAGGAGGTATCAAAAGACTCTGTCTTTCGAATTAAAACGACAGCTGTGATTTCTAACGATAAACTAATTCCTTAAAGCCGAAAGTTTTGCAGATTATCAGCGCTTATACTTTCCGAAGAGGCTGTGCATGGCGGAGCTGCGGCCGCTCTTCCTGCCGGATGTCAGCGCCAAGGCCGACGCGGAGCTCCCCGCCTGCCAAGGCTCCGCTTTGGAACTCGGACAGCAGCTCTGGCAATGCGTGAGGAGCCCGGAGCATCTGTGCAGCGGCCCGGCGGGGACCGGGCGGTTCCGCGGCCTCTCCCGGCCCGGCCCAGCC
>NC_031780.1:17730051-17758299 GCF_001522545.3 Parus major | reverse complement strand
CGGGGCCCAGAGAGCCCGGCCGGAGACAGCCCGGCTGTGGCCCGAGACAGCCCGGCCCGTGGCCCGAGGGAGCCCGACCCGCGGCTGTGTGTGCCCGCGGCCCGAGTCTGCCCACGGCCGGGCCCTTGTCGCGGCCGCTCGCAGGGTTTCTGTCCCTGCGCTGCTGCGGCCGCGCTGTGCCCGACCCCGGGAGCGGGGCACAGGATCGAGAGGCCGCCCCGCCCGGGCCGGGGGCTGGCGGGGAGCGAGGCGGCCGCGTCCCCGCGCCGGTGGGAACCGGGGGCCCGCCCGTACTTCCAGGAGGGTCCGGCACCCCCCACAGCCCGAGGGGAGAAGCCCAAATCGCGTGTCCCGGCTGGGTTCCCGGACGGGCAGAGCCGGGAGCTCGTCCCGGGCCCGGCGGGAGGGACAGCGCGGTACGGTGTGCCCGGCCGGGCCGTGACCCGGCACCGGGCGTGGGTTCCAGCCTCGGGAGGACTGGGCTCCCTGAGCCCTGCGGGGCTCTTCCAACTCAGAATGTTCCCCGATTCTGGTGAAGTTGGCCGGTGCCCCACGGGCATCGAAGTTGATGGTGGTGTGTTTCTGTACTGATTGGCATCTCCTAATTGTTCCTAGGCTGCTAATTAACACCTGGTACTGTATTCCCATCTCGATCCTAGCTGCCGTGTGGTTTGCCTCCGTAGAATGTTGAGATGAACGGGAAGGAATATCAAAATCATCCCAAAAAAGTATCAACAGTTCTCCTGACAACAGAAATTATGGCAAATTTCTAAATTTCATAGATTCCTGGTTAATTTTTCTTTTCTAACTTAGTATTAGGAAAGAAATCCTAAATGCTGTCAGGCTAGGAAACATCTGGTTCATAGAGTCACAGGAAGATTATGCACCATTTCACTATTATGTTTGTTATAAAATACATCACTTTTTGTGGAAAAAAGTTCTTTTTGCCCTTATTAGTTTTCAGACACTTTGGTGAACATCAGTTCTGCCCAAACAAGCATATACTTACTGTGTATATACACACATATGCTCACATCTCAAGCTGTGTGTGAACAAGGTGTGTTTGCAGCTCCCTGAGTGGGAAATGTACACTTCAGTACACAGGTGTGTGTGTTTGCAGTGGGCAGGTCTGAAAATCATCTGTTTATAAAGTAGGCAAGTTTGGAACAAGTTCAAGTGTGCAGACAGTGAAAACAGTACTGTTGGAAAAGTGGGATTTTTTTTTTTTAATGCAGAGAAAAAAAGTTAACGATCTATGTTTTAGCACATAGACCTTGAAAATGTTTTATGTCTGCAAAAGGCCTGCAAAGAATTAGATTTGTAAATTCAGTTGCAGAGCTCAGTAATATAGATACAATTATTCATGTTTACCATTTTTATGGCTATCTGATGTTCTGGAGGGGTTTCATTTTTGTAAAGCCCTGTGGAAAATAAACTATATTTGCAGAAAAATTCTGAGAGTTAGTCTGGGCAAACAGCTTTACTCAGCTCATTTACCACAAAGATACTTCTCCTTGTCAGTCATCAAGTATTTGCTTTACCTTCTCTAATGTTTTTGTGTTTCTTAATTGAAACTGTTACATTTTTTGTGACAATGACTCACCCATCTATAGCTAGACCGAAATTCCAGGTAAGCTTTAAACATTATCCTTTGCTCACAATAGTTAAGTAAATGTGTGCTCTTAGTATGCTTTCGTAGGATTTTAGAGCACTTTATGACCATTCATTCATTAATCCTCATCAAAGATAGCTGAGGAAAATCAAATGTAGACAAACTTATTCTCACAGTCTATTTTAAACGTTAAAGCTCACACATAATTCCCTGCGTGTAAGCCACTCCAGTGCTTGCTTGGCATTATATCCTGTTAAAGGAAACCACCACACAGTTTTTGCAGGATCCTTTTTCCCTGCAATATTACAGTAAAAATAGAATATCGTGGAAGTTATCTAAAAAGTAAGCATGGAAATACATGGACAACTGGGATGTGCCATTGAAATAAACACTTTACCTGCTTATGTGCAAGTTGTGCCAAATGAGCAGTAGCTCTGGAGTCGGGTGTCACAAACAGCCTGATCCCTGCTGGGACACAGCCCTTCTCACTCTGATTTTGGGTCTGTTTCTACAGCAACCACTAACCCATATGACTATAGATAATGCTGTGATACTATCTCATTTTCACATGCATTCTCCAGTCTCATGATTGTTTAAAGACTTTAGTCCTGGAAAAAAATGACACTGATATTCAGTGTCTTCAAGTAATCTACAGCAATTCACATTTAGAGGCAGAATGGCCATTGAGGAAATAGAAAGTTTGGGAATTGCAGGCAGAAGGTATAAAGAGAAGAGGAGTACAAATGTTGTACAAATGTCCCTGTTTACTGCCCATGCAGTATGTTCCTTTAACACAAAAACATTAAGAATTCCCTGGTGCCTTTCACTTAGAGCAAAAACTACTTTGTTGCCCTTGGAATAATTTCTGTTGTGGCTGATTCCTTGTTCACACGTGTTTCCTCCTATCTTCATGGGCAATTTTCTTCTTTGTCTTAAAATAAAAGCCCTACAGACTCCTGGGCTACAACCTACACATTAAAAAATGTTTTGTTCCATAAGCATTTGCCTCTGTTTCCCTCATGATTAAGCCTTTGCTGGATTGTTTGGTGGTTTTTTTATACTTCAGACTTGCACATTTCAGTTAAAAGTTTACTTTGCACACATGATGCTGCTGATTTTTTCATTCTGATCTAACAGCTAAGCCTTTGAATTCTAGAGAAGAAATCACTAATTTCTCCTCAGTGATTTAGAAGAGAGAGGAATAAATATATTTGTATATGTAGTTTACAGGTGGAAGTAAATAGGCTGCTTAGGTATTGTCTTAGGCTGCAATACAAGATGTGACCAGATGTGTTCTATTCCCATCTGTTAAAACCAGCTGGGGCAGTGTTCTTTATCTCTTCCACAGCCCATCCTCCCTCCAGAGGGAAATCTTCTGTTAATGGCCATGGAGTCTCACTGCAGGACTGATACAATTCCATCATCCCACTGGGAGCTGCTCCACCCAGGGGGGAGCCAAGAATTCCTGCCTGGATATAATCTGAGGATTGGAACACCACAGGCAGCCTTTCCCCATTGGATTCCCAGAGGAGAGACCAGACCCTTCTACATCACTGGACCTTCAGAGGAAAACTACACCTTCTACAGAATCACTGCTTCAACAAACCATGTCTGTCACTCCAGGGGGACTGCAGCCAGCATTCAATCAGACTGCTACCAACACCCTGACCAAAGGGGTGTCAGGTGTTCTAACAATGTCAGTGTTTTTATACTACCACATTTTATTTTAATTTTCCTATTAAGTTGTTTTTTTATACATACTAGTGAAGAACTGATATTCCTACTCCCATATCTTTGCCTGAGAGCCCCTTGATTTCAAAATTATAATCATTTGGAGAAAGGGGATTTACATTTTCCATTTTAAGAGAAGCTCCTGCCTTCCTTAGCAAAACACATAATTCCAGGCTGCGAGGAACACTCAGACGTATTTAAGGGCAAATGCACTGAATTATACCAAAATATAACCTTTTCTTAGAAACTGTTACCCCTTTTCTTGGTAATCTCAACCTAGATTTACTCAAAACTGGAAAGATTCTCTCAATATGATTATATTCCTCATGATCACCAAGCAGATGGCATTAATTCAGGAATATCCCAGAAATACAAAGTCCGTAATAGAGGTTTTCCATAATCTTATTATTGCAAATCTCCCTTCTCTTAACAGCCCTGCATTTTGGTATTACAATAATTACTTTTCGTGTTCAGGACTGGCCTGCACCAAGACCAAAATCCTATTGTTAGAAATCTGAATTTTGCAGAGCTGAGGCTATTAAAGCTTCAGAAAGAAGAAGGATCACTGAGTTTCTTTCCTCAGGACTCTGGCTATATTAAAAAAAAAATTAAAGACAGAGAGAAAAAGCAATACGAATAGCTCTGCCTATTTGTTTGAAAAAGCTTATACTTCCTAAGCACAGAGTTCAGTTTTTCACTGTATTTGGTAATTTAAATGACAGAAACTTATCTGTCAACAGCTGATTTTTCAGAGGTAGCCTTTTTGACTAGGTGAGGAGAAAGGAGAGATTGCAGAGTGGCAATCGCTATTTCAGTATCATGCTGCTAATTCTAGCACTGACTCACTACACCCTTGGAAAGTTACAGAGCTTTTGCTCTAACAAATACAAAGTAAAGAAAAGAACCAATCTGTTCTAATAGCAAACATCCATTTTGTTGTCACATTGCCTGGAGTTCATTTGCAGGAAAAATTGAGTGCCTTTATTCTTTCTCTCTATGTAGCTAATAAGTCTTTTAACTAAGTAATTCCAGTTTCTAGTTCTGCATCTTCCAGAACTACTCCCCTTTGTTTGCAGTTATCAAAATATCCATGTTATCTATCTAGAGTTACTTCTGAAAATCAATTATCTCAATTACATGTGCAAAGTAAATGCAATGGTTCTCAAATGGAGGAGGACACAACCCCCCACAGCAGACAGCTGTTCCCCACAGCTTCAATGGGTGACAGCAAAAGGAACCAGGCTAACACAGAAGTCTTACAGCATCTGAAAAATATAATAGATCAATGAGATATATACATCATATAGCAGAAAACTAATGCACTGATGATTTGTGTGCTTTTACAACAAACCCAAGCTGTCACTTCTATAGGTGTTGTGAGCCATGCTTCTCCAGCTACTGCTCCTCACGTTTCCCTCTGCAGCTTTGAGGGGAATGACAGGGTTGGTACTTCAAGCTTGATGAACTGGTTTAATCTAGGTAGAGTCTGCAGTAGTGGTGCTGTGAGATTTGATTTCCTAATGGCCATATTTTTGTTTCATGCTTTTTAAATCATGAACTGTTAGCAAGCACCTTCAGAATCAGCCAACTGCACATATAAAGGTGTGCCCATTTATACAAGTTTCACTTTTTTGTGTGGTATTCTGGTTAGTAGGTTGGGTTCTTCAGCAGTCACATTTCAGAGCCTTTTTTCACAGCTACAAAATACTGTTGATTGTAAATTTATATTTTAACAGAACCCTTACTCAATCTGTGCTGTCATGCTGAAGAATTTGTTCTACAATACAAGCCAGCTCAGGTTCTCCAAAACCAATGTTCCATTTCACTTTCAGATGGTACTTTGACCTGAGAAGTGTGCCATCACAGCCATGGCTTCTTGAGGGATTTGAAGGCAGAGGGAATCTGTTACCTTTGTTACAATTCTTTGCACATAAAAATACTGTCACAAAAATGTGTGCTATTTCACAATTTAGCATATATCATCCCATCTCTTCACTGTATTTCAGAGGACTGCTTAGGAGATGACCAATGTATTCTAGGTACATAAAGATGACCAGATATACATTAGAGTTCAGTAGCCACAAGTCTCTTTGAAGTGAATGAAGCAGCTGAGACTATCTGTGACCATCTATGGAAATATCAGAACATGGAATTAGAAGCTTTCTTGTAAGTACTTGAATTAAAAAATATATCCCTGAAGAATGCCTGGTGTGTGAGGAGGCATCTAGGTGTGTCAACCCAAAGTGTTCACGTTTCTGGAAAAAAAGATTGAACACTATACTCCTTTACAGTTTTTTTTAAAGGATTTTACAAACATGTGTTTGTGTTTGAGTGTTCTTTGGCTTTGATCTGATGTCTAGTGGTCCAATAAAAATCAATATAGCCTTTGTTGTGAATTTCATGGGGCTTGCCTGGAGTTTTACCCCAGCTTCTTTAGTGATTGTACTAAACAATGCAAACTGCAGGTTTTCTGGTATTTACAGAACACGACATGGATCTGTGGACTTCCACTGATCATTTTGGGGGTTTGCTGCCATGTGTATGTAAAATGTTAGGTAAGATAAAGATTGCATAGCTAAAGATGAGTAAAAACAAAATAGATAAATGGATTGAAAGGAAAGTGCTATTTACTGTGTGTGTGTGCACATATAAAATCTGGTTCAAAAGAGACTTGTTAGAACTGAACAAGTCTGAGCGAGAATTAATGGCCCACACCTGGGAATAAGAGGTGAATTCTCAAGTATCCAGGTTTAGTAATTGCCACACCTGTCCTATATTCCCAAAAGCATAAATGAGGCCTGCAAGGATTTAGATAGCTTAGCTTCTGAATGCACAGTGCCATGGCTCTTTTCCAAGGCATCATCAGTCACCGCGTGAAAATCCCCACCCATAATTACTAGGGCATTATTTATCACAGGGTATACTCTAGTGAAGAACTTTACCTTATTCCTATAATATCAAGAAGAGTAAATAGTTTTAGTCATTAATTTTATCCAGACTTCAAAATGCTTCAGAACAGAAGCCTGAAATAAACACCCTTCCAGAAAAGCAATGAAATTGGAGAGGCATAGCTTTGTTTATGGTCTATGGTTTTGGAAAGATGAGGACACAAACTACATTCTTATCAATGATAAGCTTGATATCATTGATAAGAATGCAGTTCTTATTATTCCCTGCAACCAAAATGACCTCTGAAATACCATGAAAAGCTCAAGGAACAGCCATTTGAAACATAAAACTGAGAGTCTGGCACCTGGCAGAGGACAGTCCAACCTGACTGTTTACTCCACCTCAGTTCTGTTCATAAACATGAACAGAAAATGAATTACTTATCATTGTACAAAATATATGTGAGGACAGTTCGAGAAAATGTATTGGCAATTGCAACATGTCTGTCATTGACCTCCTGCTGCTAACAGTGAGGAGAATTTTGGATGAGATAATGAGTGACTGATACTTTGGTCAGGCAAGCAGACTCTATCTTTGTCCCCACCAGAAAAGAAGGTAAGTGCTTACCTCAGCAGCAGTTCCTTCCAGAACGTCAGTTCTTTGCATTTGGTGAGTTAACTGTTTCTAGTCCTGATCCCTTGGCATTTTATATTTTTCAGATCCTGTACTGCTTTAGTGCATAACTTTAAACTCCACAGCCTGCCATCTCTCATTTGATTCAGACAAAACAACTCCTCTCTAGGCCTGAAACTCAAGGATGCCTTATTGTCTCAGGCCCCAGGAGATGTAAACAACAGTGAGCTGGGGGGGACAAACTTGGAGTAAATTACTTCATTACCTGAAATTGTAATTGGGGGATTAACCCCTGCTATGTAAACGCACCAAACTTACAATGTAAGTTGTATGAAAAGCTTGTCACCATTGTCTGTATTGGCTGTAGTCCCTCAGAGGCTTCTGACTGCCCAAGGTGCACCTTTTGAAGGCCTTCAGTAAATACCCACTTTTATTCTCTGAACTTTGTCTAGCCTCTGTTTTAGGTAGCCACTCCAAGGCATCAGTTCTCTTGCCTCCTGAAACAGAAGCGATTTCCAAAGAAACAGTGGAGAAGAGCTTTCTGCTTTGGCTCTGCCAGCCTTCAAACCTAATGCAGGCTCCCAGAAAAACAGAGCATTTGCACTTGCACTTGTAGACATCCAAATATCTCTGTCATTGTGAACTTACAATACACAGTCTGGGTTTGCATTGAATATAAACATTGCAGACAAATTTGTAGAAAAAAACCCACTTTGTAGCATAGGATGAGTGCTCACAGGTGTATGTGTACTCCTAGCAGGAATCTGCACATAGGCACCCACTTCCAGAGAGCTCCAGCTTTGAACACTTCTGCACCACTAGCAAGATAAAGTGGGATGTTGTGCTTTAGTGGTGCCACAGACAACTGAAAAAACTCAGTTTTTCAAAACAGATGCCAATGCCTTAAACACAGGAAGTTTGTACCACAATATTTCATTTGTGTGAACACTGATTTAGTGTAGGGGTATTTATTCAACACCAGTGTATGGCATTAGGAGAGAGTACTGCAGCAATCTGGAACAGCCCATGTGTCTCTGAATTCCCTCACATGAAGGTTGTAGTTCTCATGCCAGTTCACAGTCAGCTCTGACACCTCTTGCTATAGCAGCACTGGTAGCTGAGCTATGGAAACTGAAGAGCTGCATGCTTTTACTTTCTTACTGAGTGTTTTTTAATCGATTTCTGGAAAGGTTTGCAGTCCACTTAAAATTTGGTAAGTCACACATTTGGATACTCCCCCACCAGATGGATGTGATCCAAATATGCAGATCCAAGGACTTGGAAGGATTTCAGTGCTGCAAGGGAGATTTGACTGTGGAGCTCTGAGCCCACTGCAAGAAATAGGCAAGGGGCACTGGGGCAAAGCACCCTCCTGAAGACTGAGTTTGCAGTTGATATGTCACAAGGTCTGAGCTCTTCCTGCAGCATTTTCCAGTTTGAACATATGGCATTTCCTTTACTAGGGACACATACATTTATATGGATTGTCTTCCATGAAACACTGGCACCACTTTTTGCATATCCAGTGGAAATAGCAGTTGAGTTTGCATAGCTGTGTACAAGAGACAACTGCAGTCAGGAGTCCCACAGTGTCTTCAACTTCCATAAAACAGAAGGAACAGGGAACCTCAGACTTTATCAATGACACCCTGAGCTGGGTAAGTGGTGTTTATTTCAGTTTATTTATAAAGGAGAAGAGTAATTCCCATGTGGTCTAGACCCTACCATAGATTCAAATGATCTCTTGATGATTTAAATTAAATGTAAATGGTCCATAAGCCCTGCACTTAGTCACATAAATACTTTCATCTACTAAGCCTTTCTAAAATGTCCCAGAGCATCCATGCTGGTGGGGAATAGCCCCTTTCTAAAGGGAAAATGCTGCCCCACCATCAGCTGTACTGTCTTACCCAACATAAATGCCAGCTGTGTTGGCTGTGGTAACTGTCAGCAGTTGTTTCTCTGACAGGGAGCAGCAGGGTTCTGTGCCAAGTTACACTTTCCTTGTCTTCTGCAGCTGAGTGTCAGACTGCAGACAACCAGCATGGATTCAGCCTTCCCTTGCTATGGGCTCTGTGCCATGTGGGTTTTTAAATCATCATATTCCTTTTAAAAACATTTATTTCAGTAAAATAAAAGCAAGAACTATAGCACCAACACTAAAACATGTTGCATGAATTCTTTATAGAATCATGCAACTCATGTAATTAAAAATCTGGAATTTTTACCTGCTTTAAAGAGGACAGGAGTAATTTTTCTGAAATTAAATTTTAGTTTGCCAAGTCGAATTTCACTTTATATTTACCACATTCAAGTCATAAATGGGAGCAGCTTGTACTGCTCATATTCCCCATTAATATAATTATGTAACATTAATATAATCTTGGTGTTCGTCAAGGAATGTAGAATTTATACTCATATTAACATATTACATGTAAAATTAGCATCTAGCACAATTGTTTAGGCTTGAAAGAATTATTCAAAGTGAATAATTTAGAGTCCAAAACCTTATTCCCATTTCCTATCTTTAATTACAGCACAAGGAAAAAAATAGACATTTTTGCTGCATGGGAGCCCATTTCATAGTTTGTTCATTTTTTACTTGGAAACACAAGTATTTTGCAAGGACTTTTTGTTTGGAATTAGAAACCTCTCAGCCCTGGGCTCTTGCTGAATGGTTAGCCTTGATTATATTTAGCTCCACTATTAACTATGGCCAGGTAAGTCACACGACATTGCTGCTCCCTCCTATCTGAAGGGCAGTGTCTTTTTAGCATTGTTTATGAGCATTTATATACCCAAACCTTGCAAAAAACCTAGCACTGTCACTGGCTTTTTACTTTCTGAAATATTATTGCAAACAAAATACTTTTATGATTCTGTAAAATAAGTAAAAAATATGATGGCTTCCACCAAAATTAATCTTCTGATTGTATTTGTATGAGTTCTGATAATATTTATTTCAAGTATTCAGTAGCTCAGATGTCAGTTGCCTTTGAGCACTAAGCAGAAGGAATGGTTTATTCCAAACATCATCATTTGAAGTAGCCAGCCCTGTTTTCCTCCAAAATTTTGAAACTTTGGATTCTAGATTTTTATCTGTCTGTGATCCTTTCAGGAAAATCCTACTGATCATTAGATTTGCTTGCTTTGTGATTAACTCTTATTTCAATTAAGACTTGTTTTACCTAAAGCAGAAGATTCCAGTTTGAACAAAAAAAAAAAGTAAATATGAAGGTTTTAAAGAACTCACGTGGTGGTGAGTAAAGACTCCTTATTTCTATGAACAGGACTGGCATGCTGAATGTTCCTGTGGGCAACTTCTCTTTCTGTGAAGGCTGAGAAGTCAGAATAGCTGTTATCCCAGCAGGCAGGAGTGCCAGCTTCTTTCTCTGGATGTCTCAAGTGACCTTGGAAATCCCTGCAGGAAAGGAGGGGCCAGTGGCCACAGGAGAGCCCTGAGCCTGCTGCAGGTCAGCTCCATGCTCTCTCCAAAGGATGAGCTGCCTCCAGCTCTGGCCTTACTCCTAGGAGGGCCAAGGAAATCCTGATGCCAGAAGTGCCACTAGGATTAGCTTGGAACTGATGACAAAACTGTGTTCCTTTTCAAGTTAAGATTGCCTCTGACTTGATTCCTTCCTTCTGTTGCTCCCCATGCTGGTGGTTGGTTTGATCACAGCTTGGATTCTTTGGTTATGCCACCGAGTGACTCTTAGAACTTTGCTGAGCTTCCTTCCTTCCTGAGCTCCCTTTCCTCTTGCTGCCATTGACATTTTGTATTTAGTGGGTCAGCTCCTGCTTGGATTATTCATGCCAGCAATCCCTGGGCTAATAGTGGGATAATTAAAGAAAACTGAATTTATCTCAACAAGGGGGTCAGATTTCAAGATACACAGTGACATCTGCTCTGAGCAGTAAAATTGCTTCCTCTTACTTTAGAGTCAATACTTAGAGAACCTGACATTTTAAAATATGAGTTAAGTGTGTTCCCAAAACTTTCCACCACCAAAGTTGAATGCTTTATGACATTAATAAAAGGAGGTTTGCACCAAAAGTATATTATCTTCATATATTAAAATTTTAGTCCTTAACTCCATAGGTATTTTGAGCATCAAATATTTGCAGGCTGGCAATCAAAAACTGTGAAGTCATGGCTTATCCCAGTGTCCAACCAGTGAATCACACAGTATCTTCACTCTAAGAGTAGTGGAAAAAGCCCAGCAGATCCCTGAGTTCTCTGAGGGCTCTCATGCTGAAGTCTGACATGGATTTAGCAATGTCTTCATCTGTGAAACAACAGCATGAGGCTTTCAGATCCATTTTGTACTACAGAATGTAAACTTTTACCACATTTTTACTCTTTAGCCTAATCTTGATCCATGTAACAGTCTCTCCTAAAGGGGAATAAATTGGATGAGAACATAGAATTTAGTCCATGTGAAGGTCTAAGTTTTATGACAGGATATCCCATACATTATGTACTAAAATACATAATTAAGAAATGCTATAACTATTTTAATAAACTGATCTTTCTCTTCATTTCAGTCCCATTGCACTCACTTTTCATATTTTCTTCTGTTTGTACATTCTTTGTGTAGCAAAGCATCTCTTTCTATACTTCTGAAAAATGCATAACATTTTTTGGTATTTTTGGGTTTTGTTTTTTTTCCAGAAACTCAAAAAATAATGTTTACATTGCCAGCTACTTATAAGGAATGATCTTTTTTGAAAATATTTAGAGAACAGCAAAATGTAACATCTAAATCAGTGGCAAGATTCCTCATTACCTAAGGAGTCTTCTCAAGTACTAGCTCAGCTTTGTAGATGTGCCTTCCCAAAACCAGATGATTTTGGATTGACTATGGACTGCCAAAGTTACGCTTAAAAACGACCTTTTGCATGAAAAGGACAGGTATGAATAATGTTGCAGGATGACTACATGAATATTTTCAAAGGATTAATGCACAGTCACATACAAGAGACAAATAAGGGTATTTTCCTCTTTGTGTTCCCAGAGGTGTGCTGTGAAACCAATGTTGTTGTTCAGCCTTAGATGCCACTTTGGGTAGTGATGCAAATTGCTGTTTTAAGGAGAAGCTCATAATGATAATGTACTCTGGGTATCAGTGAATTACTCATACAGGTGAGGAGATGCTACTGCTCTAACTAGCAGGGTTTGGTAAACACTGATGCTAACCCAGCTGAGCAGTCCTGCTGACAACATATTAAGTCACTGTTATTTCAGCCTCTAGTTTTAGGTGCAGTTCAGGACATTGAGATTTGTAAATCTAAGTTCCCTGCACAGCTCATGCAGGCACTTTGAGAGCATCTTAATTAAATGCCAGAAGTTGGTGTCACCTAAGTGGGGGAGAAAAAAAGTATAATTTTTCTGGATTTTCAAAGATTTTAAATCTCTAGGTTTGGACTACTTCTTGTATAATGTCATGAAAAGTAGCTAGCCAAAGTCTAAGAGATATAATGTTCAGAGAATACTTAGAACACCCCTAAAAGCACAGCTGAGAACTGAGTTTGGGATAGGATACTCTTTTACTGTTCTGCTGCATAATTTATATGCCAGGTAAAGGTCTGCACAGGTTCCTACTGGGATCAGTGAGAGTTTCCAATCCAGTAGACTAGGGCTAGGGTCTAGAAGAAAATAAGCTGTATTTTCTATATGTTTCTTTCAGCATACAATGGCAAATATCAAAAAGAATGACTTTTTCTTGGCAGTTCACCTCAGAGATAAATTTATTTCAGATAAAAAATTGATCTATTTCCATTTAAAAAACCAACAGACAAGAGGGCACTGCATGAAAGGATTTCCTTTGTAGGAACACAGTAGCTGAACTTTTGCATGCTCACTGATGGTGGTATTAGAAGGCTACTATTAAGGCATAGGAGAGATAAAACACTCAGCTTTGATTTGTATTTCTTGTATGGCTTGGCAAGTCATTCTATCTCACGGCTCTCTAACTATGGAATAGAGAGTAATAAACTGCTCCATCATCCAGAGAGATGGAGAATGAACAAATTAAAGATGATGAGCCACTTATGATGAGAGAAACCATTGAAGTTTGTAAGGTAAAGACAAAAGGTTGGAAATTCAGGTGTGAAAGAAAGGAGTTTATCATTTAATCAGAGGTGAAAGACTAAAGAGTGAGAATGGGTGATTGTGGATAGGCCAAATACTGAACAAAGGGATAACTGATGCATACCACCAGGAGAATTACTGTTAAACATCATAACTGTTTTTGTGGAGGTCTTAAGGCAAAGTGATGGCCCAGGACTGCAGAAGAAGCAGTACACTGAGCAGTGACGAGCAAGTGTCACTTGGTTGGGGCTTTTTTTTGGTGGTATTTCAACTGTATGTTCTTTAGAACAGGATTTAATCCTGTGTCTGAAAAACATCTGCAGTATTTTGGGCACCGTGGATGTGGGCAGTGAAATGTGGTCCTAATTACAAGAGAGGAACTGTGTATGCAATGGCTCATTAACCATGCAAAGACTGTGAATGGATAAGAAACAACTTCACAGACTGATTGGTGCAAGATTAGAGGTGACAAGCTGGAAACAGACTGGGCTGTGAGGGTCATTTGAATGGAAGTGAGCAGTTATCAGGTAAATGGAAGTGAAAAGATGCCCTCAGTCACCTAGCTTGGAAATTGTAAAGGACTGAGCTCTCAGTAGAAGAGCCAGAAGTCAGAAGAGCACAAGAATACCAAGAACTGTGACATGGTCACAGACACCTTGAAAACAAGGGGAATGGTACAAAAAAGAGGATGATATCCTATCTTCCTCAAGTGGATCTGAGTTGGTTCACCTTGGAGTTGTGTTTCTCCAAAGGTGAAAAGCTGTAATGATAAGTCATTAAATCATCTGTTGTTGGACTAAATACACATTGAAAAATGGTAAGCAGTCCCCAGCTGCCTTTCCCAGCTGAAGGGAAGGTTTTGGTTGACTTGTCACACACTGCTGCATACTGATCTATGAGCCTCCAAGGCTTTGGCATATAAAGTCTTTTCCTTTGAAAATTGTCATGTGGGGCAGCTTTTATGTGCAGTATCACGTGTCTCCTCCCTGGGGCAGAAAACACAACAGGAGAGGGGAGAAGTTTGTGTTTCAGTGTACCACAACAAGTGAGATGGTAGATTGCCAGCTCTTTATTTGCATAGGAAACCACTGCTGCTCCATCCCTGCCTACTCCCCAGGTGCACTCAGGACACAGCTGAGGATATTATCCTCTTGTCACTCCATCCTTTCTGCTCCACAGTGCCCACCCCAATCTTCTTTCCTCCCACCAGTTCTGCAAGTGGAAGAGAGGAGAGGCTGGGCTCCCATTCACCCCAAGAAGTTTTGCGTGCAGACTCCTGCCTGGAGCTTTGTCAGTAGCAACAAAATATTCTGGTTTAACAAGGTAGTAAAATAAATGTGCAGCTGCACTCTGGTTGCTAACAGGGCTGCCACATGCTATGTTGTGCACAAACTGCCAGGCTGTGGGATCAGCAGGCAGAGCACCATCCTGCCCATATCCTGCAGCCCATGTGGAGCCCACAGGAGTGAGAGACCTGAGAACAACACAGGAGCAGGGCTTAGGTGAAATAAAGACACTTCAATGTTCCAGTACAATTAAAAACTCTTAATAGTCACAAATGCACTTGGTCACATTCCTCCTCAGTTATGTTTTTCTGCTCAGTTTCCTTCCCTGAGCAGAGATGAGTGCAGCTGAGTCGGTACAGATGACTCTTGCTGCTGTTTAGAATTGTGGAGCACTTCACTCGCCCTCCCTGAGCTTCTGGACAGCAAGATGTGCTTTGGGATGGAAGAATAGCACCCTCAAGAGTTGACAGCGCTGCTTCAGGGAGCCACAGTGTGCAACACGCATCCTTCCTCTCTAAGTTAATCAGCTGCCTGGTTCATGGAACTACAGCAACAAGTTTTAATATTTGAAATACTTTGTATTAAATATTCACTTATATCACTGCTGATATGAATGTGGAAATAAGCATTTGTGCCTGTTTGGGGATGATCAAGTTAATTAAATAAACATTTAATTTGTCTTCAAACAGGGAGGGAAAATAAAAAGACAAAGATATGTCTTTTTTATAAGGCTGGGAATTCATTTTATACTATATTAAAATAATTTGAACAGGAATTTAGGTTTCCATGTAAAAAATAGAAGATTTAAAAGTCCTTAACTTAAATAAAAGGGGTCTATGTAAAAAAAAACCCAACAAAACTGAGCAAACCAGTCCTTAAACTGTGGGGACTTGTTCGTTAATTACAGTAATTAGGAATGGAATCTGATCCTAAATGTTCTGATTTACTTTAATTTTTTTTTTTAATATGTAGTTAGGCCTTAATTTCAGAATGATTATAAAATGTGAGAATGTTTTAAAGACGAGAGAGGTGTGGATATTGTTATTAAATTACAAACTTAGTGATACACTTCTGCTTACACTTTCTTGGTTATCCTTCTGCTGTTTCATGCAGCACTGACTTTTTATTTGAAATGTTCATGGCCTATTCCTATTTCTGCTGAAACAGAAGTTTTCAAAGTCTTTGACTTTGGAGTCAGACAAAGCCTCTTGAAAGCTCTGAGCATAAACTGCTTACCAGCTTTTATTCCAGATGATATTTCACCCAGCAGGCAGAAGTAGATGATATATCTCCCAGCTCTGTGTTTGTCCCATTTCTGGAAATGGGTTCATCTGAATAGAACAAGCTGAATTTGGACAGTTGGGTACAGTCAGGGACATTTTACTCTCATTTACTCTCAGACTCATTTTACTGAAATACCTGAAACTCCTGTCATAGACTTGAGGCTTTTCCTCTGGACCAGGACTTTGCTCAGAGTTCTTATGAGTTTTCATTGCTTAGGCAGCGCTGCAGCTCCCTGTGGAAACAGCCCTGTGAGGCACTGCTACTGCATTGAAACCAAGACATATAATTTTAGAAAATACTGACTGTATATAAAAACAATTTAGGAATTTTTTTTTTTCCGATTGATAAAGTATACTTTGTAATCTGTAAATTAATGTTTCCATGTTTTAATTACAGAACCCATTCTCCTGAGAGAACACTGGAGTGTGCCAGCTGACTCTGCTGGCCTTCCATTTGCTCATGAAACAGAAGTTCACACCTGCATTGTGTGAAACAAAAACATGGGATTTTGGTGCATTGTCATTTTTGTTTCCTTGTCAATTACTTTTAATTGCAAGAAATCTCTCAAACCCTTTCTGCGGAATTTACTGTCACAAATTTCTGTTTTACTAAAACACTCAGAACTAAGAATTGAATTTTTTTTCCTCCAGCCATCACTATGTTTGATTCATTTTCCCTGCAGATGTTTCTGGAGCAATTTTAAGCTCGCACCTGCTCCAGCGGGCTTGGCTCATCCTTTCAAGGGGACCTTCAGGACCAGGAGAGCTGAATGCCCGTGGGGCTGCCCAAGCGCAGCTGGGTGTTTGTAAGAAGGGACAGACACATCTCTTCTGCGTACTGCGAGTGATGGCAGCAAGAGGAGTTCCGTGCATCCTCAGCCGGCCCGAAGTGAAGTTTGGGACGGAGGCTCCTGGGGAGGCCTGGACAGCGGAGCCACATGCAGGCACATAGAGAGAATGGGACACGCAGGATCCTCTCCAGTCCCGCTCTTGAGGGAACAGTGATCTCCTTCAAAAGCCGCAGAAAGCGAGGCTGGGCAGGCTGCGGCGGGGCCAGGCACACGGCAGCACACGGGGAGGCCGGGCCGCTGCAGCGCTGTGAGGGAGGCTCCGGGCCCAGCTGCGCCCGCTCGACCCCGGCTCAAGGCCGGGAGGAGGCCAGGCCCGGCACTGCTCGGGATCGCTGAGTGTGCCTTTGGGGAAATCTGGCATTAAATTTACCTGCTCCATTGGTGCGGGGAATGAAGCGGCCCGCAGGTGACCCGGCTCGGGCTGTTCCTTGCAAGCGGGGCAGCTCCTCTGGGCTCGGGACCGGGACCTGGCGGCCTGGCCGATCGCCTCCGAGCCGGGGAGCCTCAGGGGCCACCGGGCCCTCCGCCCCTGTCCGCCGGGCGCCATCCCGGACAGGTCCTGGCGGCGCTGGGGGCCGGGCTCCGCGGGTCCCGCTGTGACCGGCCGAGCCCCGCGGGTGCCGCCGGGCCGCGCTGGAATGCGGCGGGGGCGGCATCGCTTGGCTGCTCCGAGCCGCAGGGCTCCGCCGGCAGGTAACCACCGCCGGGGAGCCAGCGCCTGGGGTCCCAAACCCGACGGGGCGAATATTCCCGACTGGGCAACTGTGTGCAAGCAGGCGCGGATGGTGAACTTTGAGACTGTCTGCGAAGCGCGGCCGGGGAGCGCCGGGCCGGAGCTCTCGGCGCGGAGGCGGGAGCGGGCGCTGGAAATGTCCCGGCCGCGTTTGGCCGCTCTGCCCCGCCGAGCGGCCTCGGCAGCGCGGGCGCAAAGTCCCCGCTCCGTGCCCCGGGCCTCCGAACAGCGCCGAGCTTCCTCGGCGGGACTCATCCCGGGCTCAGCGCCCGCCGAGCTCGGGGCGGCGGCGGGAGGGGGGAAGGGGGGCCCAGGAGTGCGGGGCACTCTCCCCGCGGTGTGGCGGCTCCCGGGGGCGGGCGGGAGGTCGGCTGCGCCCGGCCGGGGCGCTGGGAGCCGACTGCGCGGCGGTCAAAGGTTCCCAGCAGGAGGCTGGACACTAGAGGGCGATCCCCGGCCCTTCTGTGGGCTGTATATATACGGCACGCAGGACCGCGGCAGCCCACTAGCAACAGGGCAGGCAGCGAGCGGAGCGGGGCTGGGCCGGGGGACGGGCTCCGGGCGCACCGAGCCGTGCCGCGCAGCGCCGTGCCGCGACATTGCTACAGCCGCCGCCGCTGCCGTCCCGTCCGAAACCTGGATTGCAGGAGCCCTTCACCATGCCCGGCAGACTGTAGTTGCTTCATGGAGCAAGCCAATTTCTACGAGGTCGATTCCCGGCCCCCGATGAGCAGCGGCCAGCACCACCAGCTCCAGACTCCCCTGCCCGGCAGCACCTACAGCTACAGAGAGGCTTCCTCGGCGGCAGCACCTGCTGCGGGCGGCGCGGAGCTCGGCGATATCTGCGAGAACGAGAACTCCATCGACATCAGCGCCTACATCGACCCCGCCGCTTTCAACGACGAGTTCCTGGCCGACCTCTTCCAGCACAACAAGCAGCAGGAGAAAGCCAAGGCCATCCTGGCCGGGGATTTCGACTTCCACACCATGCACGGGGCCGGCGCCGCCGCCTCGGCGCCGGGGCACCAGCCGCAGCACCACCAGCAGCCGCTCTTCGGCTGCGTGGCCGGTTACATGGACGGCAAGCTCGACCCCCTGTACGAGCGCATCGCCGCGCCGGGCTTGCGGCCGCTGGTGATCAAGCAGGAGCCCCGCGAGGAGGAGGAGGTGAAGTCGGCGGCCCTGTCGGCCCTCTATCCCCATCACGCCCCGCAGCAGCACCCGTCCCACCTCCAGTACCAGATCGCCCACTGCGCCCAGACCACCATGCACCTCCAGCCCGGGCAGCCCACGCCGCCCCCCACGCCCGTGCCCAGCCCGCACCACCCGCACCACCCGCACCCTCCCGGCGGCCTGCCCGCCGCGGGCACCCTCAAGATGATGCCCTCGGACCACCGGAGCAAATCGAAAAAGACAGTGGACAAGAACAGCAACGAGTACCGGGTGCGCCGGGAGCGCAACAACATCGCGGTGCGCAAGAGCCGGGACAAGGCCAAGCAGCGCAATGTGGAGACGCAGCAGAAGGTGCTGGAGCTCACCACCGACAACGAGCGGCTGCGCAAGCGGGTGGAGCAGCTCACCCGGGAGCTGGAGACTCTGCGGGGCATCTTCAGGCAGCTGCCCGAGAGCTCGCTGGTGAAGGCCATGGGCAGCTGCGCCTAGCGCCGTGCCGGGACCGGCCGGGCTGCCCTGGCCGCGCATAGATACTCTATGTACCGGCGCCCGGCAAGCGCCGCGGGGAGGGGAATGGGGGGTTGTTTTGGTTTTGTTTTGTTTCGTTTGTTTTTTATCGATTCACGACCTATACCAGAAGCCAGGCAGCTCTAGTATTAAAAGGTTTGTGCCTTAGAGATGACATACGAATAAGCTGAAAACATGGTGGGTTTTCTAAGGAGGAAGGCAAGGGGAAGAAAGAATTAAAAGACCACGTGTCTACACAGGGTAAATTACAGTAATAATAATAATAATAATAACAATAACAACAACAGTAATAAAGCACACGTAGCAACCCAGATGTGCCTTAAAAGCTGGCTGCAGGAGCTCTGGGGCTTACTATGCCCTCCAGCCTTGCAGGGTGCAAGGAGAAGGACAGAGGGGTGTGCGGGCTCGAGGTTTGGGGTGTCTGGGGTGTCCTGCCAGACCCCTTGCAGCTGGCCTGCAGTGCAGCAGGCAGGAGCAGCTTTGGGGAAGTCAGCGATGAGGACTTGAGGCTGAGATGTGCAGCACTGGACGCCGTTGGGAGCACTGAGGTGTGGGGCAGCCACCAGACTGCTGCCAGGACTGTCGCAGCCTGGCTGGGCTGCCTGTGCCCAGCCCTGTCCCCTGCCTTGGCTGGGAGCGGGGCAAGGGGCCGGCACCGCTGCAGGACCGATGGACAGCCTGGGACTGATGGAGCAGCAGCTTGCAAGAGTATGGTGAGCTCTCTCCATCGAAAGAAAGAGCAGCAATGTCTTGTACTGTATGTCACGACGTGGCGAAGCACAAATGAATAAATACCTATTGATGCGGGTATTTACTATGAACTTTCAGTGTATTTTGCTTTATTCCAGGACATTTAGCTCTTCTCCAAGTCTCTGTCTGCCCAAACTGTGCCTCATGTAATGTGAAAGCCGTTCCGTGTACACTAGCTATACTTTATTGCCTTACTTAGATCTTTGCCATCACACAACTTTCTTATCTGGTGACAGAGACTATGCCCTTGTGCTGCAACGTTATTTTATTATTTGTATGGGTGGGTGAGTATGAGTGTGTGTTGCCTTCTTCACATTGTCCTGTATTGGCTGCTGCCTCCCAACCCCAAGGCAGGAGTGCCTGGAACGGGGCATGGGTTGTGGGGCTGCAGGATGCCTGGTGTGGGGCAAGGAGGCTTGTCCCTGGTGCTGCTGCACCTTTGGACTCTGGAGCTTCTCCCAGAGTGAGAGAAAAATAAACAAACAAACAGGCCCCCTGGGCATTCTGGTAGCCATGCGGAACATTTCTTCCTTGTGTCGTAGCTGCGTAACAGTTTGTCCAACTGAAGTAAGCCTTGACAAGAGAGAACAAGGTGGATGGAGCTGTTTGGAAGCATGACAGTGAGAGCACAGTGCTGGCAGCATGTGAATGTGTGTGCAGTGTGTGTGTATGGTATGTATACGTGTATGTATATGCACACACATTGGTGCGTTGTTTTTTTTTATTTTAATGGGGGGGGGAACTGCATATAAAATTTGTCAGAAGCCCTGGTTACCTTCATAAATAAACAGCATATATTCTACCATAATGATCCGCCTCTCTGCTTGTTTCCAGTCCTTCTCCTGTAGCAGGAGCGCAAAAGCTCTCTTCTTCCTCCAGACCAGCATCCAGCTCTCCACCGACTTCTGCATCCCCTTCCAGGGCTGGTGACTAAAACGCGTTAATGGAGTGCAACTCCCCGGTTTTCGCCCCAGAGAAATAAATACACGGTTGCCTTTAAGAGAACGGCAATTTCCTAAACGCTTGCGGTGGCAGATGTGTGCCCGTGAGTCACGCCTCGCTTCACCCTTTACCCCGCCGCGGCCGGGCCGGGGGCCTGTGGGCGGGCTGCGGGGCCGGGAGGGACGAGGGAGGCGCCGGGTGCCGAGGACACGCAGCCCGCCCGCTCCCCCGGGCCCGGCCGGCCGGGCTGCCCGTGCTCCGCCCGGGACAACGCGGGTCTCAACGGGACAAGCCCGGGGCCTGGCGGAAAGAGGCGGAGGGCAGGCCCGGGTCCCGCTCGCCCGGCAGCACCGCCGCTGCCCGGCCCGTCCCGGCCAGACGCAGCCCTCCCCTTCCCCGGGGAGTTTCGATCCTGGGGTCGGGCCCAGAGGCACCGCCTCGGTGCCCTCGGTGCGGGCGGGACGCGGGGCAGGGCGAGGGGCAGCCGTGAGGTGAGGGGTGGCTCCGCCTGGGCCGTCCCGTCCCGGAGCTGCCCCGTGGGGGCGGCCGGCCCTGAGGTGCAATGTCCCCCGGCGTGTGGCGCAGGCCCGGGCGCCCTGTGAGGGGCTCCCAGGGGTCTCGGGACGCCGCCCGCCCTTCTCTCCGGCGGGGCTTGGTGTCCGGGCGGGCGGCCCAGGACTGCGCTGGGACTGCGCCTCAGGCGTGCGAGGGAAAGCTGCCCCTGGCCCCCAGCAGCGCCTGGCTCCACCTTCACCCTGGAGGGGCATCCAGCCGGACAGCCGAGCTCCCCACAGCTCACTGCTCCATGGTGTGCCCACTGCCCTCATGTTGGGTATGCGCAGCGCGGCACATCACAGCAGAAATTAAACACCCCAGACAGACAGAACTGCATCCACGAGTGTGTGAGCCGGCGAGCTGTGGGGGAGAGCCTGGGCTCCCGAAGCGCCCGAGGCTGGTGCGGCTGCAGCCCCCGAGCCCTGCGGGGCGCTGGGCTGGCTGCCGTGGGCCGAGGCTTTGCCTCTGCCAGGGGGCTCATGCTGGGCCGTGAGCGGGAGCGAGGGAAGGTGAAGCTGCTTTTCCCAAATCCACTGTGATGGTGTCTGCAAGCGCTCGCTGCTTGGGAGGGGTGAAAGATAAATGTAAATCGGGATCAAGGATTTCACTTTTCAGTTAAATGTGGGTGCTGGGCCCTGAGCTAGTAATTTTCCAAGGAGAGAGTTAAGTTCTAGTGGTGTTGGGCAAAAATAATGACTTTTACTTGTGCTTCCTTCCTTCCCCAGCCCTGCAGAGCTATACACCCGTTGGGTAGGATGTGCCTTACTCAGTAATGCTGTCCAGCGTGTAAAGTGGGGAAATGCTGTTATCATTTGAGCAAAGATTATTGCAGGGTATATGTGGGAGGGACTGTAATCTAGTGGTTAGAGCATGGGAATACAGTCCTGGTTGTTTGAGTTACGTTCTGAACTGTGACTCACCGTGTGTGTGTGTGTGTGTGTGTGGTTTCAGCAAATCATTTATGGCCTCACAAAGCAGATTTTTCCATTAATTTAAATGAACTGTAGATTAAACTAGTCTTCAGTGGCAGAAGAATCAGCCATTCTGTGATTCAAAAGTAAGATCACCTGTCTACCACGTAGGTGTTTCAATAGTTATATAAACACAGAATGCCCTGGAATACTACGAAGGGTAAATTATTGATAGCAGAAAAGTGTTTCGAGAACTTTCCTTAAACACAGTGCCAAAGTGAGCAGTGTTCTCTAATCCTAACCCTAACTGTAGGCTGAGCCCTCGACAAGGCCCTCAGTCATGGCTCAGACAAAACAGTTCTTACAGCACGGAGCTTTCTGCAGTTTCTACGTGCTCTTTGCGGACTGCCTTTTGCTTTGGCAGCCCCATCCCAGCCCTTCCCAGCTGCAGATCTGCATTTTCTCTTCCTTTCAAACCAAACCCTTACCCTGGCACACACAGCCGAGCCTTCAAAAAGTCCCTAAGTCATTGCTCAGATGAAAAATGTCCTGTGAGCGACATGTCCAGGAGCGAGTGCCTTAGCGCCAGGGTCAAAGCCTGCAGTCCTGCAGTGCTCCAGGCTCACGTGTGACACAATGCATTGCCTGTTTCAGCACTATTTGGGCAGGTACTACAGCAGCTGGATGGTGGAAAAGATTTCATGCACTGTCCACTCCAAATATCAGCAGACAGTTGGACTGGAAGGGACCTCTGGGGACTGTCTGGAGCAGCACTCTGGTATGAGCACAGTCTGTGCTGCTGCCGAGGATGGCAGGCAGCAGCTCTGCAGGGCTGTGGCACACGTGGGTAAGTGTGGGCAGGGACTGTTCTCACATGTGGCACTTCCACTCACCCCCTGCACACAGGCACCCTGCACCAACATTAGCCTGGCAGGGACAAAGGCTTGATGGGCTCTGGCTCTGGGAGGGTGCTGTGGGTGGATGTACTCTGCAACATTTGTCTTCATGACTGCTGGGTGGTTTTTTGGTTTTCCCACTGGGCTTGTTCCTTTTATACACAGCACAGCTGCATTGCTGCCAAGCCTGTACCCGTCCTGCCTCACTAGTGGGGCTGTGCAGTCCTTCCTCTTGAACCCCTGTCCCTCAGCAGACCCAGCCATGGGGCTGGGGACATGGACGGGGGGTGAGGCAGGGGGTTGGGCACCGACCGAGGCTGAGCAAGTAATCACATGTTGAGGATGAAGGGAGTATCTGTCTGCTAGCACTGTGTACAGAGTTGAGAGATTGCTCATGACCATGGCAAAGTCCTGCTGCAGGTTGGGGGGGTGGCAGAGGAATGTCATGATTTCTCAGTCTTTTATTTTTTATTGCTGCCACAAGAGAATTGCCCCTGAGGAGTTTTCCTCATCTACCTGCTTCAGGAGTTTGGAGGAAAAGAACACATTTCTACACCTGAGTGGGGCAATGAGAGATGCTTTGCTGGCAGGAGAAAGCAGGTGTTTTGCACTTACTGATTTGGGTTTATTGGTTGAATTGGCTTTGATCCAATTCAGTGGTGAAAAGAATGGCAAATGTCTGAGTAAAGGGTGGAGAAACAGGCCCACTGCCCTGTCTTGGCGTAATAAAGTAAAAAATGATGTTTTATACATTGACACCTCTGGTTTTGTGTGTGTCTTTCTTCCCCTGTAATCAAATCCATGTTTATACACATGAAATTGCATGAAATACAAACATCATACAAATATCAGTGTTACAGTGTGGTTTGCTGTATCATACATGAAATGCATACTGTGTTTTAAAGCCAAGACTTAGTAAAAATAAGCATATCACAAGAAACTTCAGAAGAACCAGAAAGTCTGTTCAGATATTCCTTCCAGTCTGTATTATATTATTATTATTTTATGGTACCAGTACTCAGTCTATTAATCCAAAGAGAGAAAATCAACCCATATCTCAAAGAGTTTATACCTTTGGTGGAAAACCAGCTTATGCTTAGCTGATTGAACACCTGTGTATCCAGATTAACCCAGTCTGTGTAAGTAGCCTGAAATAAAAATCAGCTGTTTGGAATACAGACTTTTTTTATGTCCTTTCCATTATTATGTTGCTCCTTAGGTTACCCCTGGTGGGGCAAAGGCAGTTATGTTTACACTGCCTTTATTGCCAAGTACTTTGCTAGATACTTCCACAAACTCCCCTTCTATACAGGAGAAATGGGCTGATGCCTTCAGGGCTATTTGGGTATACCTCTTTAATTGGAAGGGAATCCTCACAAAGGGAATCTGGTTAATTTACTCCCAGTAAGTGCAATTCTCTTAGTTTAACACCATCCTATTTTACTGCAGTATTGCATCTTGCCTCTGAAATTAATAGGCAACCACAGAGAAAGACAGGTCTGGCAGAATGGAAGTTAGGCATTATATTATCCCATGAGTCACATACATGCAGAGAACCAAACAAGTGTCAGCCAATGGCTTTGAGCCCAAAATATGTCAAAGAGGAGATGAGTATCTTCATTTGTATTAAGCAGATAGAAGGCTTGTTGCCGTTCCCATTAGACGGGTTGGAGTTGTGCCACTGACTTCAGTGGGAACAGGATTGGGCCCATGTGGTAGAAGCTGGCTCTGGTTACCTGCACTGACTGTATTTTCTGTGTGGCAGGGCAACTTCTATTTTAACAACAGTTCTTTGTCAACAGAGAGATTCAAGACCTCCCCTAGTTTTAGGCATGACTCTTTATTAGTTTGATGACTTGACTTCTACAAAATGTGAGAATGCTCAGTGGAAGGCAGTGATGAATGCTTTCCTGAGCACAGCTTCACTGACAACTAGAGAGGAATTAGCACAGAACCTTTTCTAGAGGGGTTTTGTGATTTTTAGTTGTTTACATTTTAAATAATCACATTTAGGAATTAACCCCGCTTTAGACATTCAAACTACTTTCTCTGGCAAAATCATTTTGAAGTCAGGGAAAATCTTGGCTGAATAGATGCCTCAAAACATATCAGAGCTTTCTTGAATACTGTGGAAATTTTGTGTCTCAGTTTTCTCACTCTGGGTATTCTTTCTGCAGCTCCTAATGCATCTGGCTGTAGACTTGCCTCAAGAACCAAATGACTCTTGAGCTGCTATTACATATTAGAGCCACCATATGATTTGTATTCAAGTCCCTCAGGGAGGGGAGACTATGTGAATAACAGTAAGTGCACACAAACCAGCAACTCTGAGATCAGGGCTGAATGCCAGATCTGCTGTGGCCACTAAGTGTCACATATTCTAGTTCTTATATAAAAGCTTATTATCAGTTCTGTCATATAAATCTTCCTTTCTTATATTGTTGTTTGTACATTAGGGTTTATTTGCTGTGGTGGAGCCATGTTCAGTTTGGTGGACTGGGAATGTATCTTCCCTAACTTTTTAAAAGTTATGTTCACATTTTTATTGATATGTCAGTTCAGTTAAAATGCTGATGACAGAGTCAGGCTGAAATGAATGTTGTTGATTCATAATTGTGCAAATTAGCATTTAGACTTCTCATAATCTAATATAAAATTTGAAAGGCTGTGTGCCACTGATGTTTGCTTCATTCCAGTCAGAAACCCTCCTGTGCTTACTGGAACTCATGCTAAATATCAAAAGAATGGGATTGCTAGAGTTTTCATACCAAGAATTTTTTGACCTATCTTATTATTTGTTACAGAATTGGCTTATTTAAATTTTTTCTGGAGTTCCTGTTGACTGGAATATAACTGGTATTTGATTCCCTAGACCGCATTCTTAAGAGTAACACTGTGTATTTGGTTTGCTAAGTGAGGAATGTATGTAACAACTCTAGTGGCAACATTTATTTGGAAAAGTCAGTCTCTGATTTCCACAGGACAGCATAAAGTGCTGATTTTAAGTGAACATGGAGGCAATGTAAATAAAATAAAGCTCCAGGTATACTGATTTCTGTTTGCATTGTGAGTAATAACATTTACAAATATCACATCAACAATTCTGAGTTGATAAAAACAGTCTAAAGGTAGCCTTTGCTAAGGGAAATTCCAAGTGGATATTTCATGAGACACATAGCAATATATTGATTATTATATAATATGTGAAGAATACCATTCATGTTTTTAATTTATTTCATGTAATGTATTTTGTAATGGGATTACCAAGTGCTTTAGGAAATCTGATTTTTTTAGCTATCAGTAATATAACTAGCTTTTATTAGACAATTTGTATATGGATTATTTCCTTAGAATTTTAAACAGTAGCAGATATTTTTGACAAGACTGATGTTCATCGTGACTTTTGTTCAGAAGCTGGATGTATTCCTCAGTGTTACATCAGTGATCTGAGTTATCCCTGCAAGAGCTCATGTGCAGCCATGTATCCATTCAGTAGAGTGAAATTTGCTCTTTCAGTAGCAGATAGAAGAAGATTTTAAGTTATGAAAACATTTTGAGGTTCAGCTGGACAGTATGTATTTTGGTATTTGTATTTTGTGCTCACAACTGATCAATGATTTTTAGAGGCTTACATACTTTAATGCAAAATGCCCATCATGGAATACAGGTATCTTTGATTTTGCTGGGCATTCCTGGTTGGCCTGGAGGAGCTTCCTGGAAGCATGTGGAGTTTTGTCTGCCTTTTCTTTTAGAATATGGTATTAATAGAGAGAAAGTTTACATACTGATGTGGCTGCTCCTCCTTTGCAGATGCAAATGCAGCTGACAGTGATGGAAACTGTTCTGGTGCCCTGCCTCTGCCTGTTCTCACTGCAGCAGGGACTGTGCTTAGGAATGACTGAGGAAAAAGGTCAGAGCAAATGAGCACGGAAAGACCCTTCACACGAGCCTGGCAGTGCTGTCTCCAGTGCTTCTGTACGTGTAAAAACACACTTGAATGAGCAGGTTTTCCTTCACCAGCGTGGTGCTACAGCACAGGTCATTACAGGCACCCACCAGCGAGCAGAAGCATAAATGTCACTGGAGACAAGGAGGAATGTATTTGGAAGAAAATGTTATACTGAGAGAAGGCTGGAGAAGACAGGAGAAAAAAAGCTGCAGTTAGGATGTGAGGCTATTTAGAGTTTAATTCTCCAGTGGCAAAATTAGCGTTGAGTTTAACTGGACTGGGAGCAAATGTTCAAGGACAAAAATCCAGGAAAAGGAGAAAAAGGGTCCAAGAGAGAGAAAATGGACATCTGCTCTTGGAGGGCCTAGCACTTGAAAAGCCTGGGCATGTCTGTGTGCTTCCTGATGGCAGGCAGGGTGTAGGCATGCTGAGCCTACGCTATTTTTTTAGCTTTCATGCTATAGAATATAATTTGTTTATTTAGAAAAGCATATTTTTGCCCCAGACAGAGTCATTTCCCGTGAAAAGCAAAAGTGCTCTTGCTGGAGGATTTCTGGGTATTATGAAATATGAGAACACCAAGAAAAGTTGCAGAAAGTTTTTGAAAACATATGGGAATTCTTCCCTCCATTTCTTTCATCAACAAGAGTCCCACCCATAATTCCAATGTGATGGTAGAGCAGAGTAAGGTAATTCAGGTTTGGAGTATGTTCACATCCTGAGCACTGCTTTATGATGCACAATATGGGTTATAAGAGGAGGAAACACATGGGTGTTCTTTTCCTCCACACATTAAACACATCAGACTGGCTAGAAGCTGTCACATTAACACATATCTCAAAACTGAGAAACAGGCTTTTATGGAACATTTATCAGTAAAAGTGGGCTTGTTGTCACAGGGCTTAAAATGCAAAAGTTAGCTGTGATATTGCCATTTTGGCAAACCTGTCCCACAAGCCACTGTGAATCCCAGTGATAACATTTGCATGGCTGTGTGTCTATGGTGCAGCTAATTAGTGTATATTGTTGTTGCAGTTCATATGAAAATTATTCTTACAGGCTGAAAATCTGGCACATTGTTACACATACAAATTGATCCGTTGTTTACATCTGGGTAAGCTTTTCTGATTTGTACACACAAAAACAAGTTTTCAGGGAAATCTTGCATTATGATTAAAATACAGGTCAAAAGATCAAAAGTATTTTCAAGCCAAGTTTTATTTTCTGGGGATCAAAATGCATAAGCTGTACTAGAGTTCCTTCTAAAATAAGCCTTATATATTTCATGGGTGGCTGCTTTAGCAGAGCCTATAATCTGTTGGCAGATATTGCTTATGGACCTTTGTAATTTCAGTAATTTTATGTAGTAATAAATGGCTCATAGGCAGCTTCCTTATTTTATACTTTGCCAAAGTAATAATGCTGACTGTAGAAT
>NC_031780.1:17661242-17729720 GCF_001522545.3 Parus major | reverse complement strand
AAAGAAAAGAAAAGAAAAGAAAAGAAAAGAAAAGAAAAGAAAAGAAAAGAAAAGAAAAGAAAAGAAAAGAAAAGAAAAGAAAAGAAAAGAAAAGAGAAAAGAAAAGAAAAGAAAAGAAAAGAAAAGAAAAGAAAAGAAAAGAGAAAAGAAAAGATGACATTTGAGGGTTTTTTCTTCCTAAAATTTATGTCTCCTTCCTTTGGCTTAGTACACTTGAGCTAGGGTTTGAAATTTTGCCTGTGTTCATGATTTTTAATAAAAAAAGATCTTTTTCTCAGGCCAGGAAAACATGGTTTGCCTTGAGAACTGTGATCACATGGTGAGTTGGTGATGTTGCTGAATATCACCTTGCACAGCAAGGCAGAGCTGATGTCTGAGTCAGGCAGTGCAGATGGACCTGCACTGCTGCACGTGCCCAGGGAGTCCCCAGGAGGATCAGTGCTCCTTCAGTCCATGTGCTAGATGCAAAGATTCACCACGTGTGAATGTGAGGACACCCCAATATTTCCAAGGCAGTTCTTGTTTAGCAGTGCACAGGAGTCACTGGGAGTCAGAGGATGGGGGCAGTGTGCCAGACACCATCCAGGGCATGGCAGAGTAACAAGGCCAGACTACCTTAACTGTGAAAGAGTGACTCAGCTGTTTCTTCAAAGTTTTCAGTTTCAGCAGAATATTTTCCCACTATGCTAACAGCTTTTCCACCCACGTATTGTATATGTGGCTTTGTGCCACGGAGGTATTTTAGGATTATGAAGCCTAGTGTAAAATTATAAAGTTAGGTGTGAAAAAAAGGTGCCTTCTGGATCTTAAAATGTATAGATTGTGTAGAGTGTAGGGAGTAGGCATGCCTTTGAAAAACTCAGGGTGTGCAGGAGGTGTATTCCCATCTATCATTTATCTGGTTTTATTTATTCACCAGAACCTAGTCAATTATATTTTCAGACAACCTGTATTAACAGAAATAGAATTACTGAAAAATCACCCCAAAGTTATGGCATTGTTTCTACCACGGGGCATAGTCATTCACATACTTGGTATATTCTAGTCTATTTTTGGTCCTGTGAGTGTATGGCATTCCCAAACAGTCCTGCAGGGAAAATAAGAAAGATACAAAGGGAATTAAGCCTAATAAAATAAAAAAAAAGGTTTCTTAATCTGTCAAGTGTATTGCAATATTGAATGAATTACTGTACTCACTGAAGATGAAATTGGATGGAGTGTGCTTGTAATATTATGCCAGCACATTGAACCATTACATGCAAATCCATCCAGTCTGCTTTGAGCAAGTCATTTGTCAGTTCTTTATGCAAGACAGTAACCCTTGCTGTCCCTGTGTGACTGCTGCATGAATCAGCCATGGGAGGACAGATTGAGGAGGAGGACAGTTTGGCGCTGGGGTTGTGCTTGGTCATTTATGTCTCCAAACAACATAGCTGTGGAATCCAAAGTTTTGCTCTATTGTCACAATTTTATTTTTTTTTTCATGCCAGAAATGCTGATACAGCAGCAAAAGCCTCTATCAAGGGCCTCACCACATGATGGGACTGAAGAAGAAAAAGAGCAGAAATCCAGGGAAGCCATGCTGGTGACCAGTAACCACCAGTCAGTGGCAGATCATGTTGGAAAGCAGGCAGGGCTATGGCTTCTTTTGGCTCTGTGTCAATTGAAGGAGCAGTAATTCATGTGTGATGTCTGCAGAGCTCAGTTTTCTATGGTGTTTGGATTTTGGGGTTTGGGATTGTGTTTTCTTTTGGTCCTTTATGAAGTTACTTCCAAAGAAAAGCTATAATACAAAATGACAGCATATATTAAGCATAAAAGCATCACTGTCCTCTGGGAGTTGTCGGAAAAGAAAATGCTGAACCACTGGCACCCCATCCACAGTGAGAAGTGCCCTCCAGCATGTTAGCAAATCTCTGAGATCATTGCTAGACAGATCTAAGAGAAACAAAAGGACAAGTGACTTTGTCCCTGGCTAGCAGGAGGACACCAGCCAGGAAAAAAACCTCACCCTTTGTTTCACCCTCAGGTTGCAAACAGATGAGAAAATACATCCTCCCAACACCTTGATGCTGATCATATTTTTTCCTGGGTCACAGTGGGGGAACTTGGTTTCATATAGTAGTGTTCAGAGGAAGGGGAACAGCTGGAGCCAGAGCTTGGCATAGTTTATCTCTCTGGGCTGAGTTTGGAGATTTGTGAGGCTGAATTCAAAGTGAAACTCAGTGGATGTGCCATGGGAACCAAAGCAAGCAGGAGGTTTGCATGGATCTCCGTAGAGTTGGAGCTGCCAAGTTTCGTATGGTACTAAAAAGAAAATTAAAAAACACAGTGTCTCTGGAAAAAAAAAAATCTGTCTGTGTCTTGAGGCGACTGTAGGCACCTTAAGCCAGCACCTGATTCACTAGCAATAGTTACCTTCAAGGCATTTCAGCTGGCAGACACTTGTCCCAGGAGCTCTAGGCCATAAGGGCTGTTTTCAGTTTAATCTACATTTAAAGTGGCACCTTATTGCAGACTGCTGAGTTCTGGCATTCCTGAGCTGTCATGGTAATAGGATTGTGCAGTCTTACTGGCTAAAGTTTTCCACTCCAAGTGCTGTAAGTGAGGTTCCTAAATCCAGATTGAGATTCCTTAACGTGGCTGACAAATCCCACGTGGGGCAGCAGGAACTGGCCGTGCTCGTGGACAGCAAGCCGTGCCATTAGCTGCATCAACCAAGTCTGGCTGTGGGCATGCAGATTGTCAGATGTGGCCATCAGAGGAATGGATTGAGCCCAGACTGCAAACAGGTATCCCCAGAGGTCAGAGAGGTTCAAGTGCAGGGTTGTGCCCCAGTGGAGCTGTTTGTGAGATGAAACTTCAGTGTGGTGACTGTGTGAACTGTGATGCAATGCACAGGGTGGCTTTCAGAGGGCAGCTTTAAAGCAGATGTTCCCCTTCCACTCAAGGCTGCCTTTTTACCCAGAATTACTACCCAAGCTGATATGTAGGCAGGAGGCAAGGTTAGCACAAGTGATAGTTTTTTCTGAAATTTGTAAATAGAGTGCATTCAAAATCTAGCAAGTGGCAGAGAGCAGCAGCATGCCTGTCGCTTTCATTACCTTCCTGTCTGTGCCACTTCTCCACCCGTCATCTAACTCTGCATATTTTTACTCTACTACCTTCTTCTGCTATTTCTATTTCGAGCACACTGCTAGACTTGTATCCAAGCCAATCCAAAATTATTCTGAAACTCCCTGTGCTAGCAGCAACATGAAAGCAGAACTCTGCAGTGGCTTCAGCAGCTCTAGCAGGGTTTCACTAAAGTTGAGTGGTGTCAGTCACTTCAGCCTTTACACTGGAAATGGAAATAACACCTGCCAAGAGAAACAGCTTGCAAAAATTATGTCATATTGCCTTTTTTCCATGGGATTACCAACCAGCACTTGTAGCTGATGCACTTTTATTGCTTTGTTTTATATGGAAAATTTGTTTTCTTATTGTTGTTATTATTACTGCAAGATAACAGATAAGACCATGAAAGTACTTTGCTTTCACACAGATGAGGCAGAACTTAGTGCAGTGTAAATATTATTCTTCTGCAGTATGAAAGTGTCATTTTTTTTCTCCTATTTTCTGTAAGGAGGGACGACAGAAATTTTCAGAGTGTACTGTCCCACCAAAAGACAAAAATATAGAAGAACCAAAACAAATTCCCATAGAAACATGTCCATTCACTAGCCAAAAACCTATAAATCTTCAGTGAAGCACATCCTTTCATCCCAAGAGCATAGATGAAAGACAAGCCCCTGGTGCTGACAGTGCCACCCAAGCACCCCAGTGCCCCCAGTTGTGGTGCTGACTTACTGCAAGTCAGGATGTGGAAGGCTCAGTGTCCAAAGAGGAGGTGCCACTGTCTCTGGTCTCAAGAGCAGACTGGTGCCAAAAGCAGCACTGCTGTGCCAAGGCTTAGCCCATGGACAGGGAGGGGAGAGCAGGCCAGGCTGCTGGGATGGGCTGAAGGGGTCATGGTCCAGAGGAGTGTGTGCTCCCAAGAACAGCAATGTTATACAATGACACAGCACTTTCTCCCTCTCCTTGTCCCTCTTCAACTAAGGGCTACTTTCAGATCTAACCTAGACATTTGACACATCTTGCTCTCAAACAGTGACCATGTTTGGTGTCTGAGGGCAGACTGAAAATACAGGTGTTTCTGAAATCTTCTACTCTCCCTTCCCTGCCATTCCATCAGGGCACAGAAACCTCACTCAGGACTTAGTGCTTGAGTCCCCTAAACATTCTGATGGCATCCATCTCCCCAGGGTCAGTGCTCTTGGAGATAAGAGAGTAGAGTTCCTTCCTTCTGGTTGGTGTCTAGGTCACTGTCTTTTGTTTTAGAGCATTCACTGAGGAAGTGGGAGACCTGAGTTCAATGCCTTCCTCAATCTGAGACTGTTTGTCTCTCACTTCCCATGAGACTGTCCAACTGCCAGCTGACCAGCTATTCTGGGTGAAGGTCTTCAGAGTGAAACCATGCCCTCCACTAATGGCATGGTTATTCCCCCTGTCCCACTGTTGGTGGGCAGCTTCTGTTTGAGAGTCAAGGGATCAGAGCTCCATGGTTTGGGGAGCCTCAGGCTGCATTTGGTGTTCTCAGAGCTGATTTGCAACACCCCATCCCTTAGCACACTCAGAGAAGAGGTGCCTCATCTCTGGATGCCCATGGACAATAGTGTAAAGTGCATCTCCTTGGAGATGCTGTTCTGGGCAGGTGTGGAAACATAAAATGTGAGTGTGAGCCAAGGAGAGACCACAGAGTACAGGCACATGAGAGCAGGAGCTCTGTGACCTGACTTCAGTGCCTGAGAACTGTTAAAATCCAGCTTTATGCTCTTGAGTCCTTTATTGGTGGTAACTCCTTAAACCCAGTCTACATTTGGCTGTTTCATGTGGACAGATCCTGTCAGATCAGTCAGGATCTTTACTGCCACTTTGATAAACATTTCCAAGGTTTATTAAATGTATTCTGTGATGTTCATTTGTGGAGATGGTAATTTGACAGTCATCATGTGAGAAACCAAGAGTTTGCCATCTGGCTTGGCAAGACTTTTTTTCTCCTTACTATTAATTAAACTGAGGTTATTGCAAAATTTTATTATGATGGTTTTGATTTGTCCTGTGATAACATTGGGGCTAATACCGAGGTATGAAAAGCACCTTCCATGCTGGTGATCTGAATGGGAGGTGCAGCTGAGCAGCACATCTTTGGATTCTGGTGTCAGCTCTAATAAAGTTTCAGGGTCAGATCCTACTAGTCCTATTCAGGCACCTTACCCTGGAGTGAGTTCTTCTGGTTCTGGGGGATGGTTTCACAGGTAGGAAGACTTAGCTAGGTGGGGAAGGGGGCAGTTTCTTGGCCACAATAGTGTCCTATAACGTGCACTGGCAGAAAACCTTCCCACAGCTTTCCCTGCCTAGTGAGACTGTGATCATTCATGGGAAAGCAGATGGGCAGTAACAGATTCTTAGAGCACAATGAGAAAAGAAAGCAGGCAGAGGGACTAGGACAAGAGCTGAAATCATCTGCAAAAGCAGCTGCTGATGACAGCTGAGGTGAGAAAGGAGGAAATGAAGCTTTCCAGGTGATGTGACAGAAGGTGGCTGTAGCTGGTATGGGATAGACAGGTGCAGTATGTGGCAGCTTGGAAACCTATTTCCAATCCATGCACAGACCCATTTCAGGGCCCTTGAGTGTCACAGGTTCTCATTCATCCTTCCATGGTCCCCAAGCTGTCACTTGGTAAATATGCTGATAATGATAGGTTTGAGTGAGTTGGCTGGGTATGAAGCTGGTGAGTAGTCTTCTCCCAGCATTAACTCTAGATATAATTCTCTTCTCTGTCAGAGACTTGAGTGTTTCACTGCTCAAAAGTAACAACTTCACAAGACATTCAATAAAGTTTATTTTTACACAAATCCCTCAAATCTGAGGGACTGGAGACAGTATCAGTTTGTGATGAACAGCCAAGAGAAGTAAATCATTCTTGGGTCAGAGTGAACTCTCATTTGAAGCAGCCAAGATGGCAAAGATGTTAATGAATCAGCAATTTCACAGATCTCTGCCCATTTAGAGAGTCCTGTGTGTAAAGAGATGCAAAACCAGCACTGGGTCACAGAGCTTTCCAGATCCTTTCTGTTTCTTTTCTACTGCTGAGGGGGACCTCCATGGAGGAGAGGGCTGAGGGTCTGGACACGGAGCTAAGCCTAGGGATGGTCATCCCAGACCTTCTGCAATTGTGTGACAGCCAAGGAACAGAGTGATGGTGAGACACTGTTCCCTGTTCACCTGACATCACACCCAGGTGTGCTCTTCAGGGGAGGAGACGGCCACCAACAGACCCAGTGTTTGATAAAAGAAAAGGGAAGGGGAGGGAAAGGCATGATCTGTTGCACCATTGCCCTGCTGCAGATGCAGAACAGCTCCTGGATATTTGGGTGGTGTGGAGCAGGTCAGCCCCACCAGGCAGCTGCTCTTGGCAGCTGATGGAATCATGGAACTGAGGAAGAATGATGCAGAAAGCTGTGGCAACATGATTTTGCTCTTTGATACCTGCATTGGACTCATGTGTCCATGAGTCTGGGACCTCAGCAACCTATTTCCTCACTGTAGTTCCACATTTATGGTCCTGCTGTCTGCTTGTAGGATTGTCTGCCCTTCCCTGCTGTGGGAGGGAAATAGGGCCAGCAGTGAAGGCCATTGTGTCTGTAGAGGACAGAGCCCACAGCTGAGTGGGACAGAGCTAGGAGAAACTGGGGTCTAATCCAGAGAGCCTCTGCTCTTAGCAAGTGGAGGTTATACACAGCTGTGCCCAGGCTGTGTACAGAAATTCTCCCATGCAAAGGGGACTGTCAGCAGGCTCTAGCATCCTTCCTTTCATCCTGCCTTTGCTTATTTTATTTTCTTCTATCACAGTCACAAAAGCTCTTCAGAAAGCTCAGTGTAATTCCATGGTTCTGTGAGTGACTGCAGAGTAACTGGACAGTGTGCCATACCTTGCAGAAACTCCCAAAACTCCTGCCAGGCTTGGGGGGAAGGGGTGGGGAGTGGGGGCAGGATTCTTCCTGCCCCTCTCTGATGTTTGCCAAATGTTGTGCCAGGAGAGTGCAAGACCAGCAGGGTGTGCAGAGGACCCCCACCTTGGGTTGTGTGTTCTAGGATCTGCTAGCAGGGCTCCCAGAGAGATGCAGCATCACTTCCATTCCTGCCTGAGTGTAAGCCCAGAAGCTGCTTCTGCTCTTGAATAACATGTTAGTGGAGAAAGCTGGCCAAGCTAGAGACTGTGTCTGAGTGTGAGCCATAATTTTATGTTTGCCATAATTTTATGGCAAACACACAGATTGTCTGTCTGGGATGAAACACAGAGCCTGGATCTTCAAAGCACTGTGTGGAATGGCAGCTATGGGGTTCTCATTAAAGTTAGTGGGCATCACATGGCAGAACTTCTGTGGAAAGACTGTGGTTGTGCAGAGGAATTGCTGGGGCTGGGAAGTGGAGGAAAATGAACTCAGCCATGTCTGCAAAAGCAGGACCTCACCTTTTCAGCCATAGGATCAGTGTGGTTTTTTGCAAGGAGTGATTGGAGCAGGTATCACAGGAGATGTAAAGGAACATGTGAAAGATAAGGATTTATTGTCAGCAAATGAGATGCTTCAAATTTATTGCAAAGGACTAATTGGATGAATATGATGGTGAAGTCAGAGCATCCACCTTTCCAGAGAAGAGAAGAGGTTCTCAGAGAATGTCTTCACAAGGTGTGGAGCATGAGGAGTAAGCACAGACACAGAGTAAGAAATTGCCCACCTGTCAAAGATGAGTGATTGTATCACAGAGAAGAGAATTGCATCAGTCTGGTCATGATGCTTTTTGTCTTAGAAGACACTGATGGGTGAAGAGTCAGTGTAGACAAATTTTTTTCATCCTATTTTGACGTGAACTAACTACTATTATCCTAGTTTTATGACTGGGGACAGACAGCTTATGTGACATGCTCAGGATCACATGAGCGGTCTGTGTCAGAGTGAGAAACTGCACCTGGATCTCTCACTTGTGAGGCTGTTATTCTTAGGACTTTGTCCTTCTGTCTTCAAGCAAAGATTGACTTTGTCTGTGTCCAGACTGACTTTGTCTGTCTCCTTTCTGTTCCTACAAATGGTTTGAACAAATCAACAAAACATAAAAGTCACTGCTCCAAATTGTACATCCAATCATCCAAATGCTGTGGCACAAAGAACCTTAGAGGAGTCTGCAATTAGTACAAGTAATTAACCCATGTTGCAAAAACTGTTAGACATCACCAGTTAAGAATCCAGATGAAACTTTCACCTTGTTGACCAAGTATGTGATGTTTTGCTTTACAAAATGGATTTGGGTGATATCTGCAAGATAAATTAACTTCAAATCAAGATGAATTCTACAAACTCCTTGGTGCTATTGTCATGTTTTGGTCACCTCTGGAGGTTTCATACCAGTAGAGACAAGTCAGGGAAATAACTAGGTAGGAAAAGTAGTCATCAGCTTTGTAGAGGAGTTCCTTGTGGTTGTCAGAGTTTGCCTCCTTTGTTCAAAAAAGGTTTAACACAAAAACTGACATAAAGGAGTGGATAGCCATAGCTTGTTGGGACATTTGCAGATTTCTGGGCATGTTCCTGATCTTCAGCTTCACTGAAGACCTGCAGAAGTGGGATAGGAGCCATTTGCTATGGATCCCAAGGCACAAGATGCCAACAGTCCCATTAAAAGCCCAGCAGCTGCTGAAACCCCAGCTCTCAGTGAAGAACCTACCCTTTTGATTCCAGTTCCAAACCTGCTACTGACTTCTGCTGCTCCAGATTTGTGCTGTGGGCTGCTGCTTTTAACCTGGCAGTGTTGCCAGAGGCACTGTGCACATGGCATTTCATGACACCAAGGGAACAGCCATTAATTGAAATTCATCAAGGAAACTGCCACTTCTGCTTGCTGTGGCTGTTTTCAGCTCTGAAGCAAAGCTGACAATTTCTGTTGGTTTCTCAGATCTCCTGTGGAGTTTTTTTAATTAATATTTGTGAGGTACTTAGATGTTTTCAGGTTTATGGTGATCCCAAGAAGTATTATTACTGTTGTATTATTAAGACTAATAATACTGCTAATAACCTTGGTGAGCCTGGCAAAATTCAGTTTGACTGAAATCTTTGCCACAGATGAAAAAAACTAACTTCAGGGATGTGAGGGGGTACGTGACTCAGTTACCAGTAACTTCTGTTTACAAGGGGCAGGAAGAGTATATTTGCTCAAATGAAAAAGGTCAAGGCAGAGGTCCATTTGCTGTTTGTTAATAAGTAATCTAAAGTACAGCACAGCTTTACTGTAACAAATCAGCCTGACTTGGCTTTTCTTCCATCACCATTATTTTCAGTTCTGGATTAAAATACCTGTTAAAAATAATCCACGTTCTCATAGATTATTTTCAACATCTCCAAATCTGTTGAGAGGGTTCACAAATGGGGACAACAGCAACAATAACAACAACAAAATCTTTTCCATATATCTTCCAGTGTTTGTCTCAGGACACTGTAGGCAATCAAGATTGAAATATCAGATAGAGCATTATTTATCTCCTGGGAAATTCTCCTTTAGGCTCAGACCTGTGCATCTTCACTATGGAATTGTGCCAGTCAAGAGCTGTGGTGCAGCTGGCCACTAAGTTACTAATGTAATTTTAAAAAAAAACACCTCCATCATCTCTGTAGCTGGCTCACTGTCAATTCAAACAGTTAAAATTCAAACATGGGGGCTACATCACATCCTTCTTCCAACTAACTGAGCACAAGTGCACTTTATGCATTGTGACCCATGTTCTGTCATTGTCTTTTGCAAAAAGAAACCCGGTCATTTTCTAAGAAATATTTGTCTTTAGATACCAAGCAGTACTCTGGAAAAGAGATGGAGTCTGTCCTTTGTGGTTCATCTACTGGCTGCAGGAAGGATTCCCTAGAGAAGGTTTTGCCATTAATACTCCTGACACCTGCCAGCTAACCACAGCTTCTCAGCTGTAACACTTTGTGCTCCTGTCCTCCAGCTGGCCTGGTTTGAGCACAGGTTTGATCTACTCCCCAAGACAGGGAATGTGATGGACACGGGACTGGAGCAGCCATGACCAAAGCACAGCCAGCACAGCACGGCTGGTGAGCCCCAGGCATGGCTGTTCTCAAGGGAGGGTGACACCTACACACACACACAGGATCACCTTTGGAAACAGGAATCCTGCAGACTGCAGCTTACAATTCCTAGCTCCCTGAAATGCAATTTGGAAAGGCAGTGATCCTTTGACAAACCAACAACCCCTGCTGCAGCAGCCCCAGCTGCCTGTTAACCCTGGGGAAGGAGAGAGGTTGGTGAGGAAAGGTTGTCTCTGCAGAGCAGGTCGTTTTTGGCTGTGAAGTCAGAGCATCTCTCAAGAGCCAAACCTTTAACAGGATCTTCTGGAGTCACAGAGGGAGCAGGGCCTGCCTCCATCCAAGGCTTGACCCCACAAGCAGGAGAGGGAAGGAATGGCTTTGTACCAAGCTGGCCCTCTGCACCGAGCAGTGCCTCAGTGAGGCTGAGCAGCAGGTTCTGGTGTGAAGGAACAGCAGAATATTCTGGAAAGAACATATGTGGGATGTGTTGTAGAGCCTTTGGAACAGGAGTAAAAGAGGATTCATGTAACTGAGCACTCACACACATCAGGAGGCAGCACCAGTGGCTCTTTACTGCCAGGAAAGGAATATTTTGGGTGCCCCGGAGCCCTCATGTTTGCCTTAATGTGTTCTTGACAGTAGGATGGGAAGGAGGGGAGTAGAGGACACCCAGTGTCCTGGGGAAGCAGGCATAGCTGGTGCTGCCCTGGTGTCTGTGCCTGCCTGATGAGCAGCACAGCTCACAGATCACTGAACTGCCCTGTGTGTGCAGGATACACAGCCAGGAAAACCTGGGGTCAGAAACAGGGAGTTAAGTGAAATTGATGCTTGCTTTTATGAAATCAGGCTGAGGCAGGGGTTTTGGAAAATACCTGAAGCAAGGCTAGAAGGATGGTGACAAGAAGTCCAGATCCTGTGTCTCTGTGTGCTCTGGGGGGGCACATGGCCATGCTGTACATCACATGCCATGGTGGAGAGCAGCAAGTGTTACTGGATGGCAGACTTTGCAGAATTGGCATGCCACATGAAAATTCACCTTACACACTTGAGACACACATTTGCTGCAGTAATATACACACAGTGTGGTAGCATTTTCTGCTCCTTTCCCTGGATTGTGTGCTATTTCCTCATTTTGTGCTTTCTTCTGGGTAGCATCTGTTGTTTCAACGCAGTCTAGCAAGTTGCAGGAGTTTTTAACAACACTGATTCACAGCATTCTTTCTCTAAAAACCAGGTGATTTAATTCCTCCTCTTCCAGCAGTGGAAAAACTGGGATACACCAGGATGTACTACCTGAAGCAGTGGGATTATCTAGAAAATGTTAAGTATCCCCTAATCTAAGCCTGAGTATTAGTCATTACTACCATGTCACCCCTCAGTGGCATCATGGCAGTGAGCTTTGGACTCTACAGTCCTTGCACATGAATGTGAGGCTGAAAAGTGAGCCCAGTGCTGCCAGCACCACTGTAGAGACACACACTTTGTTCTAACTGGTAGCCAGGATGCCTGGGAAAAAATGCAGGTGGTTTCAGACAATCATAACTAGCCTATTATCACAGAGGAGAGGAGGAAGAAACCCTGGGAATTTTCCCCATGACCATCTGTTAATTTTCCCCTGAAGCCATTACTGATTTGCACAGGGAGGGCCTGCAAGCAGAGCTGTGAATCAGAGCTCTGCACTGCCAGTGCTGGAGCAGGTGAGCTCCACTCTTGGGAAGCAGAACAGTGACCTGCTTCCTCAGCTTGTGTCTTGGAGCTTCATTCACCCTGGCAGCCTCAGAGAAAGCTGTTTTCCTTTTGTAGCCCTGCAGTATCCATAGCCCTCTGTAGATAATGGTGGTCTTGGGGCTGGACCAACCAGTGGCTTTGTTTTGCTTCTGTCTTGTGCTGTGGAGGAGCCAAATTTCGTAGAGCAGCAGCTGTGGTGATGCAGAGCTCAGTCAGCTTTTAGCTGGGGAGTTGCTAATGTTGTCTGTGATGGCAAAGGCAGTGGAAATCCAAATTTGAATTGTGGCACCATGAAGTCATGGTGGAGCTTGCTTTGGCTGAAGTGCACAATTCAGAAGCATATTCCCAGCTTTCTCTTTCTTCTTTTTTCATTCTTCTGAGGTATCAGAAAGAGGTTTTGCCTCCAGATGATGGTGTGAAAGCAATGTGAATGGCTTTGCTTTTCATGGTGCCATCTCAGGTGGAAGCCTGAGAACATTTATGAGAAACAACTTGGCCTGTGGCTCTCTCCTGGTATTTTTGGTGTGTGTACTGGGAGTGCTGAGTGGTTTCCAAAGGAACATCCTCAGCACTGCAGCAAACAGGGAAATTCACTGTGGAAGAGTTCTTGAATAAGTGAGACTTAGAAACAACCCCTGCTTTGCATTTATAAGCAAGACACAGCATTTTTCAAGGTGTTTTTGTGTATTTGGTCCAGGGCAGAATTATCAATTTCTACCATCACAAATTTAATTTTTGTAGTAAAAATGGAAACCAAGCAGACCAACCTGTACACTGTCATGAATTTGGTCCAGATGGAAGCACGTTCAGCTGAATATTTCCTCAGAGAAATGCAATAATTTGTGCATTTTTATGGTAAAATAATTTCTCTATGAGCAATGCAAACAGATGCTGAAATAATTTTGCTATTTAAAAAAATAAATGCAATTTCCCCCCTTTTTTAGAAGAAACAAAGCTGTTTGCTCTCCCCCCCAAACAGTCCTGAATGAGACAAATGCACCACTAGTGGTTAGAGCATTATCAGGGAGGAAGCTGATGGGATATTTGGGTAGGGGTACGCTATTTTCCTGTACAATAGCTGCACTACAGATTTTCCCAATGGCTTTCTCACTTGGCTCATGTTAATTCATGATGTGCCTCATGTCAAACACCAAGACCTGAGCTCCTAGCTCGAGGATGTGATATATCCATTTGCAGATGCAATTGCAAGTTTTTGAAGTTATACTTTGATGTCTCTGTAGTAGTCTGTGTGTTTATTTCTAGTGCCCAGCTCCTGATTTTAGAGCCAGCAGTCCCTGCAGTGTGCCTGAGGCAAGCCTGCCACTTCCACACAAGGATCAAAACATTCAGGGTGGTGACCAGAGAAATTAATAAGGAAATTTTAAGACTTAAATGCTACTGCTGCAGTGATCCAATCTCCTGGAAGCAGCCTTCAGTCACAGCAAAAATATCTAACCTGAAATGTGGATCCCCAGCAGGCAGGAAGGGACAAACAGGGTCACTGTTCTCCAGAGGCTCTTTGTTCTCAGCTGCCACCTCCAGCACAGACCAAGGCAGCAGAACATCGGTGGGTGAGGTCAGCACGGTGTCCTACCAACTCTTCCAGCATCTCTAGGGGAGTTTGGGGCTCTGGACTCTGCTCCCAGGACTGTTTGTGCATTGTACATGAAGCAGTCACCAGGTAACATACAATCCCTGATCAAAGCCTCGGGGCATTTAGGCAAAGCAACACCTAGTTTCTTGATCCTGATCAGACATAGGTGTGAGTTGGGCTGAGCTTGGCCTTGTCAGGACTAGGGCAGTTCTGGGCATGCATGGAAGTGCAAATCTAGATCTTGGGAGCTTGAAAGTATTAAAGTAAGTTGGAGACTGAAGGGGCCAGATAGTGAGAAGGATGGAGGAGCTGCAGGGGGATGTATTTGACTTTTCAATCTAAAGTGCAGATTTCAGGTAAAACATCAGGTGCTCCAGTAACAAATTCCTATTACAGGGAAACTATTGTTCTCACAGATTCCTGAAGTGGAAACTCATTTACATAACCTTTTTATGTACTTTTAAAGAAAGGTCCCATCCTAGGCACTGCCTTTGCTCAGATTTTTTTACACTGGGCTGCATGTGCTGGGCTGCACAACGATGGCTGCCATGAAAAACTTGTTATTCTTACCAAGCATGACGACTGCTGCAGTGAAATCAAGAGCAACCTGCTCTAATGTAAACTGATTTCACATTGCTCCTGGCAGTCCCCAGCTACATCACCTCTGGTTTTTGGGCAATCTTTTTCTTTTTTTCCTTTTTTTTTTAACCCCCCCCCCCCACAGAAGACACACCCTGTGCTTTCATCTGAGGGTGTTTTATCACACTGGCTGCTGCACTAGTGTCAGTGACCTGCAGATGTGATTCTCTGGTATTATCCTTGGGCCCTCCAGCAAATAACGATTCCAGCTGCCTGTCCACTGCAGGGATAAGGTTTGTAGTGCCTCTGATGATTGCAGCCAGGCACACTTAACCTGCAGAGCACCCCAGATGTGTGGCTGGCTCCTGATGTGGCTGCTGCATCTCTGCATGCAAACCTGCATGTCTGGAGTGCTGCAGGGCTGGATAAATGCAGACAGGGGGAAGTTTATTCAGAATGACACTTCTGCCAGGCTGAACACATGCAGACACCCAGTGGGAAGCAGTTGTGTTGTAAGGGAGGGGGGGATGTGGGGGGTGGGTTGTGCCATGGGAGAAGCAGCCCAATTTGCTGATCACAGTTGCCAGATCATCCCATGGATGTGATATAAATTACTATCATAATTTGGATGTGATATAAATTACTACATAAATACCACAACAACATTTTAATGAGGTGTTTTCAGTAGCACTTGTCCAGGCTGGTAGTGTTATGTTGAGGCTGGAGAAGTATCTCCAAAACTCCTTGGCTAAACTCTGATAAGCATGGTGTCACCCAAGATCCAACTGTGGTTTGTTTGGATAAGAGGTTTTGCTTGTTAACTTCTGAACACACTTTCAAATAAGTTTGGGTTTTTACTTCTATTTATTTATTATTTTGTGTTGGTGTCACAAAACCCCAACTAATGCAGAGATCTGTATTCATTATTTTTAGTGCACAAATCTGGTGCCTTTTCTGAGATTGGTTGTTCTGACAACAATAAGCTCACAGAGGGCTGAGGGCTGGGGGGAATTTGGGTCTGTGGTGACTCACAGGAGTGATCTGTGTCTCTCCAGAGACCAGCAGGTCTATCTATAGACTGTGTATCTCAATATCCTGGCCCATTTTTGGGTGACACACCTGGCATTGCAGGCAGTGCTTTTGGAGGTCTCCCATGCCCTAATGTTTGCAGAATGGTTCTGCTGGGACTCAGCTTTGGTTGTGGTTTTGTCACAGCATCAGCCACGATTTTCCTGAAGTTCTGACAGCCTGGGCTGCTGGACAAATGGGCTGCACAGAAATAATGCACAGCACAGAGTGCTGCCTGGGATGGAGCTGAATGCAGGTACCAACCAGGGGTGTGAGTGTGAGAGTGAGTGAGAGTGTGAGTGTGTGTGTGTGAGAGTGTGAGAGTGTGTGTGTGTGAGAGTGTGAGAGTGTGTGTGTGTGAGAGTGTGAGAGTGTGTGTGTGTGAGAGTGTGTGAGTGTGTGAGTGAGAGTGTGTGTGTGTGAGTGTGTGAGTGTGAGAGTGAATGTGTGCAGAGCTGCTCTGTGCCACAGGCACTCCCTGAGTGTGTGAGTGTGAGTGTGTGTGAGTGTGTGTGTGCCTGTGTGTGTGCAGAGCTGCTCTGTGCCACAGGCACTCCCTGAGTGTCCTGCTCTGTGCAGTGGCTGAGCTCTGGAAGGTTGTTCCCCACACCCCTGAGCTCCCAGGCTGCTCCACACCGTGTGCCAGGAACAGTCTGGGAGCAGAGATGGGCTGGGGTATCTACACAAACAAATCGTGCTGGGAGGAAAATCCTGGAGCAGAGGTTTGGTTTGGAGGTGAGATCTCAGGAGCTGCTTTTAATGAAAACAATGTTTTCATTAGAAAGCCTCTCAAGGTGTTGAGTTGCCACCACAAGAATGTGAAGGCTGCATGTATCAAAGCAAAGCTGAGAAATAGTCTTCTGCTAGCTCTGAACTGAGGAAGGTTTTGCAAATTTGACTCCTATGTGGAGGCAGGACATCTTTTCTGTTTAGTTTTAAGATCTGAGAAATTCAGTATCTTTGATCCTTAAACACAAAATCTCTGAAGTGAAGTCTCTTGACTGTTTGAACTTGTGATGCATAGTCAGAATTCATTCATATTATAAATAAATAATTGGCAGGTAACCACAACAGTGCTAACAGCTTCCACTCTTTCTGGGGAATCATTAACTCCAGATGAATCTCCCTACTTAGCAGCTATAAAAACAAACCTAAAAGCCCAACAAAACAGACACAAAATAACATTGGTTGGAAGGGACATCTGGAGGCTCTACACCAACCTCCTCAAAGCAGGGCTAACCTCAACATGAGCCTAGGCTGCTCAGGGCTTTGTCCATTACAGTTTTGAACTCTCTAAGGGAGATCCCCAGTAAGGATTTCACCAACCTCTCTGGGCACCTGCTCGAGTTTAGCTGCTCTTATTTTGAAAAACTTCTTCTCTGATGTTCACTGTGATTTCTTGTGTTCTGGTGCTGTTCCCCTCTGCAGAGAGCCTGTCTCACACAGGCCAGGGTGTCCTTGCCTGTCAGCACTGCAGAGGCACACTGCTGACTGTCACACAGCTTTAATCTGTGTCAGCTGCAGACTTCACATCTGTCCTTGATGAATTTCAACAGATTTCTTTCAGGCTTCTCTTCCAGGCTGCTGCAAACCACCTGAATGGCTGCCTTGTCCTCTAGCACAATGACACAGAGCCTCAATTCAGTGTCCTGCAGACTTGATGAGGAACCATTATTTTCTGTCATCCAGATTTGTTGGTGAAGATTGGCCCTAGTGTCGCCACTTGAGGAATGCCAACTGTTAATACCAATTAAATGTCTAAATCTTGACCATTATTATCCTGCAAGCCTTCCAGGATAGCTGTGAGTTTTTTTCAGGCAGGTTGTGGGGCATCCATTCAGGCAATGCCATCCTAGATTGGCTCATATGGGAGACAATGCCAAAAACCACACTAAAACAAAATAAGAGACATCCACTTCTTCCCCCACCTTGTCCATTGAGCACATCATTCCAGTACAGGTGACAACCACACCAGTCAGCTGCAATTTGTCCCTGTTAGAGACACACTGGCTGTTATTGTCTAGCTTCCTGGCTCTGGACATGGCTCCTTTGTGGATTTGCTCCATAAACACTGCCAGGGAAAATGTATGGATATCTTATTTCAGACATCTTCATCTTTGCCTTGGCTAATCCCTTTCAGAACAAGGGTTAATGACATGTGTTGGATTCCTGAGACCTTCAGCAAGAGCCTGTGCTGTTGGTTGAGGGAATTTTTGTTAGGGAGTGGCTAAGCAGCCTAACTGGGACACTCCTGTTTCTCCTCCTCTGGGACTCCCTTTGTCCCCAGCCCCAGCACCAAGGGACAATGGTCCTGCCATTGCTGCTGTGGTCTTGGTGTTACCTCAGAGCAGGAGCCCTGCAAGGAAGAAATGGGAGGAGCAGGGGAATGAGGCCCCTGTGTGTGGTGGGTACCACAGCACAGCATGGTGGTGCCAGATCCTGGCCCTGGAAAAGATTAAATAGCTGGAGTAAAAGGAAAAAATAGGCAGGAGGAAAGGGTAAGGTCAGCTGCATGGAGTGTTTGGGGTAGGCATGGTCCTTTCTAGAGAGCATGAGAAGTTCAGTCTACAGGAAGGGCCAGGCATTTGCCAAAAACCAGTTTGCACAATTGGCATATAGTGGTTTGAATTCAGAGACAGCACTCGAGTTTCACTGGTTATGAATTTGGTTCATGGGTATCTGAATACAGGACTGAGGTCAGTGGTACTGCTGAAGAAGAGAATGGTTAAAAAGCCACCAAACTCTGGAGCCCAAGCAGGAGAAACACTGCTGTGCCAAGCTGGCTTGCATCTGGGTGGCTTGAGACTTATTCCTGCCACAGGGCCCCAGCTGCAGCCACAGCAGCTGCTCCCAGCCAAGGCAGAGCCTGTGCCACCCCCTGGATCACCCCTGGTGGAAAACAAAACTCCTGGGAACACTGGTCAGTGCAGAGATGGGCTGGCCTCAGGTGGTCTGCAGGCTGCATTGGGACCTTCACAGCCAGAAAGACTCAGCAGAGCAGACACCTTCTTTGTGACTGAATGCCATGGAATTGCACCTGAGCAGAGAGGCAGCACAGCTGTGGCTGGTAACAGCTCTGTAGGAACACTCAGGCAAGCAGCATCAGGCATGGCTTGTTAACTGGAAGAAACATCCATAATTCTGTCAGCATTTGTCATATCCATGCTAATGTGATGGTAATTCTGTGATGGACTTTTACCTGTCTTTACTAGCACGTCAGAAGACTTTGCACAGAAAAGCAAAAAGGATGTTAAAAGCAAAAAGGATGTTAAAAGCAAAAGGTGCTGCTTGGAGCCATGTGCACTGAAAATGAAGCAGACACAGATTCCTGTGCATGGCAGGCTGAGGATTCCAGGGTCCCAAGGTAAGTGTGAGCAGCTGCACACTGCAGTCCTTGTGCTTTAACAAAACCTGATTTGCTGGGTCACCCTCCTGGAGTGACACAATACCATTTAAAGTTGTTTGCTTATTACAGAGATACTATCAAAAGGTGTGGTGCCCTGATTGGAGTCTAGCGAGAAAGTAACACTCTTATTCACCCTCCCACCCAGCCACCCACCTTTGCAGATGGGCTGAGGGTCTCTCCTTTGCTTCATGACTGAAAGTCCTTGATTCACCCTCACCCAGCACTAATTGTGTTGCTGCCTCCTGGAAGTTCCCATGTTGGCATCAGAGTGTTGAGCCTAGAACTCACTGCTAAGGTTAATTGCAAAGTAAGAGCATGATTTCTTGATGTCTGTTTTATATTCAGTTAGTTAGTACTCGATATCATTTCCTTGTGATTTTTTAAATGATCATTAAAATGTTCCTAATTGCTGTTACCCTGTCATGCTCTTATTTCTCAGCAGCTGTTTGCATGCAGCCTTCCCATTAAGCTAGAAATCAGCCCTGGTAGCAAAAACTTTATAGCACTTTTGGTTTTTCCTTTCTGTTTTAAAGAGTCCCTTTTGAAATTCTAGAGCCTACTGTGTAAAACACAGCTCCTACTGTAGGGGATTTGCCATCCTGAAAACTTACAATTTCATCCCCCTTATTTTTGGGACAAAATTATTCCCTTGTCAGTGCAGTTCCTATTGAACCAGTCTGGCTTGGCAGGTCTCCACTCCTTCTTTGTTTAAAGTTATTTATTTTTATATCAAAAAGGTAATAAAATTGACAAAATATGTTTATTCAGATTCTAACCATACAGTTTACACACAAAACAAAAGATCCAGCACACTACCTTTTATTAATGGCATCAGTTCTGAGCCATTACAGTACCAGCATAGGCAACTTTTCCTCCCTTCACCTTTTGAAACCTCTCTGGCACCCGTGTCCCACACCAAGCTCTGTAGCTGCTCAGCATCTTCCACCAGCACAGGGAATTGTTGGTGTGGAGTGGAAGGTCTTTCCCAGAAGCAAGGCAAGCACGTAGGGAGTGTCACAGCCCCAGAGTGCAGGGCTGTGCCTGGGCAGGGAGGGCAGGAGGAGCAGGGCAAGGGCCCCCAGGGCTCTTGAGACACTCAGCTGGCTGCTCCACCATAGCACAGTCTGCAGGAGGGCTCGTGGGAGCCCTTCTGCCTGGGCTCAGGATCTCTGGAGCCCATCCCACAGGGGAGATGTTCCAAACACCTCACCAGGACCTGTGGCAGCCTCCCCTTGCCCTGGGTCCAAGCAAGCTGTGATCAGGGACCTGTTCCACAGAGAGATGCTGAACACAGAGGCCTTACCCAGGAAGTGGGCTCACATTTAGGGGTCAGATGTAGGATCCAAACAAGCTGATAAACACACTATGGAACAGGAGCAGCAATCTCTTTAGCAAGATCTGGTTTTATGTATGTTCATCTGTGAGTTGGGATCAGAGTGAGTGTAGGTCCTGGGGGATGGCTGACTGTAGTTACCAAACAAGAAAGATGTGTGGGAGGATGGAATAACACTTGAGAAGATGCATTAAGATCTTCACTGCCTCTAGCCAGTGGATGAGGATTCTCCTGATACAAAGGTACATGGGGCCTGGACAAGGCCAGAAAAATTGTCTTTTAATGTGCAAGATCAATGGAGGGAAAAGAGAAGAGGCAGCAATGGAAACTGAAATCAATTCACTCAGTATATTAATACAGTAGTTCCACAACCTCTGTAAGTACTGTAATATCAGTGTCACATGCTACAGGCATGTGAAATGTCACCTAACAGGGATGCAGGGGTTAGGTCAGTGACAGCCCTGCCATACCCTGCAATGTTTGCTGCATCTTCTGACCCCAGCACTAGGACTACCCACAGACCTGGGAGTGTTTTGGGGTGCCTTACTGTCCAGAGGCTCTGCTCCCCACTGAGACCATGTGTGGTGTGCAGAAGGGAACTGAGAGCTGCTGTGCCCTCCTGAGCAGGATCTCTGCTCACCAGCCACGGCGCAGGTTCCAGAGCCAGCCAGCGCTCCAGCTGGGCACGCTGCACCTGGCATTGCAGCTTGGTCTGGCTTCCAGAAGGTTCTCCAACAGCTTGCTGTGGGAAGTGCTTCTGGAAACCAATGGCATGGAGTACCCAAATCCTTCTGGTGCTGTCAGTGTCCCTGTCTTGCTCACTTCAGGCATGTCCCGAAGGCGTTGATCACAGCGTCAGTGCCCGTGTGCTCTCAGTGCCAGCCCTGGGAAACGTGTGGCCATCGGCTCTTGGCCCAGCAAGGATGCACAGCCCGTGTGTTCAGAGTGCCAGTGGGGGCAGCCAGCAGCTGGACTTTGGGAGCTGTGTTTTTGTTTGACTCTGCCCCATGCTTGCCCTTGCAGCAGCTGAGGTGAGGTGACCCTGGTGTGGGGAGTCACACCCATGCAGATGTCCCAAACATAAGCAGTGTCACCTTTGTGCTGCTGCCAGCTGAACAGAGAGAGAGAACTTTGCCTCCCCTTCTTGTATCAGGAAGGTCAATCTCTGTATGGACTGCCTTTTTTTAAATCTATACATTAAAAGGCATCATAAAATGCTGTACTAGGGGTGCAATTAATGACTCTTTAGAAGTGCTATGAGATTACTGGCTCTCAGAGCAGTAAATAGAAAGCAGGGAGATTCTGGAGTTCATTTCCAAACAGGTGAATGGGAACTCTCAAAGCAGGAGGCAATTAATGTGTCTGCAAGTCTGGTTTCTCCTTTCCCTGAAGGTGGGCATTAGACTGAGGTGTGCAACATTCACATCATGCCTCATCTAAAATTTGCCAATATTAATTTGTTGCTTTCTACTCTTTAGCAATCAAACAGAAACATTTCAGCTGGTTCCTCCTGGGTGACAAGGTTTGAGAAATAACCTTTTAGTCACTATTGCAACTGAAGTGAAATAAGTGAAAATGTTCTTAGGTGATACAGCAGCTAGATCACATGAGCAGAGCACATTGTCTCAGAATTAGCTGTGCTCTCCAGTGTGATCCAGAGAGGTTATTAACAAGAATGTGTATTAATTCTCTGAGTGATACTGTACACAATGCAAGGGAAATGCTGCTCAGGCTTACAGGAGTGCATCTCCCTGACACAAAAACCTTTAAATTTGCCACAGCTTTAACACCACCAGTGGTAAAAGCTGCCTTGGATGCCTAGGCAGTAATGTCATGTTACAAAAAAAGGGACAGGTTGTATCACCAGCACTGGAGCTGCTCAGGAGGCTTTTGACCCTCTACTTTTGAGCAATGAAACCTTTAAATTCCAAAATTTGCACTGTGATGTTTAACCAGTGTGAAAATGAAGGTAATGATATGTGACAGACAAAGGTATGTTTTCCCAGTGAAGCCATGTTGAGTCATTTTATATTAATAGCAAAGGAACAAACCACGTTTTTACAACAATAGTTGGCAATATTTCTATTAAATAGCATTAGCCAATAATTTCTAAAACTGCCTGTTAATTACAGCATTCAGGCCTTACAGGCAGCTCTATTTTACGTAACTCTCATCAATGGCAGACTGCAGCCTTTTGTCATAGACAGACAAGACCATGAGTTACCAAATTACTTTCTAGGGTAAATCCATTGACACTGGGGGATTTTTTTTTCCCTTTGGTTTGATTTGTGTGGGTTAGATTTTTTGGGGTTTTGTGGGTATTTTGGGTGGAGTTTTTTGGGGGGTTAGGTTTGGGGTTTTTTGGTTGTTTCTTTGTTAATTTTGTTTTTTCCTGACACTGACAGGTAACATTCAACAATGTCACTTTTACCCATGGCAGGCACGGTGCAGGACGTGCTGGGCTGGCTTTGGGGGAGCTGGGGTGGGTGAAGAGCAGGAGGGTGGCTGCACTTTAGGATTCTCCATCAGCTCAGAGTTGTCCTGTGCATCCCTTGAATACAGAACTCTGCAGCACAGTGGGCAGGAGGGCTGCAGAGCTTCACATCCTAGAACACACAGCACAGGAGCAGATAAGGATAAACCTCTGGCAGGTGATTGTGGCAGGAGAAAAGTGACATTTATTGTGTACTTATCACTGGGACTAGCTGTATTTATTATTATTATTGTTAGTGCTGCTATTGGAGTGTTACCTGCAGCTGCCCAGTTGGTGCTGAGCTCCTTTGTAGTTAGCTCAAATGCACCCAATCCCCTCAAAAAACCAGCTCAGAATGCAAGTGACTTACAGTGGTGAAGAGGAGGGATAAAATCAAATGGATACAATTAGCTTGGGCACAATTTAGTCATTCTTTTCTTGGTATAATTATAAAATGGACACAGGTAGCACCAACTAACCTCAAATACCCTATTAGCCATAATTAACAATATTGCATAATAATGGTGTCAGTTTAAACGTTGTTTAAACCTGATGCTTTGCTCAAAATTACTGTATAGCCACATATCTTGCACAAGAGACTAACACACAGCAGTGTCTTGACTTCCATTTTCTATTTCATTGTGTGATCTGTGAATAGGAAAAGCTCCTGGCCACAGAGGAGTCAGTGGTATAGTGGTAAATAAAAGTGGGTAGATTCATCTGTCTGTGGTGTGCAAGGAGCAGGTAAATACTAGAAATGCACAGAGCAGAAGTAGCTACAAAGGGAGTGCCCTTCGCCTGAATTTACCCTTGACTACACCACTTAGAAGAATTGCATAATTGATACAATTGAACCACATCAGTCCTTTATTTATAGAACATAATGAAATGGTTTTCAACATCCTGGATCACGCTGCATGGGTGATTGCCATATATGCACCCAAGGAGAATAAATAAAAACATTTCCCTAAGGTATTATGTCTCTTCACCTTCTCTAGTTGCACCCAGGGCTTTTTTGGAGAGCAGTTGTGTGAGGAGAGCAGCACGTAATCCTGCTGTGCTCCTGCACAGGTGTCAGTCCCAGGAGTGCAGCCGTGGGGATGCTCCATGGGGCTGGATTTTCCCTTTCCCACGTCCTCCACACAGCATTCACAGGCTGGCAAAGCTTGGGCTGTATCCAAACACACCACAGGCCTGTCCAAGCTCCACAGCTTGGATTTGACACAAATCTGCCTCACCAAACCCTGCAGGGCTCAAGAACCCCTCTGTGGCACCTGGAAGCTGTTTCCATGATGGCCATGAGTTATTGAGAAGGCAAACAACAGAGCTACTCTGAGCCTGCTCCTTGAGCCAGGGGCTCACCATCAGTGAGGCAGCATCAGGGTGTGTGATGGTCTGGCAGCCTCTGACACCTGACTGGGAGTCACCACCCTGCTCCACAACACAGGCAGGAGCATCAGGTGCCACTGAGACAGGGCTGCTGGAAAGGTTCCATAAAATGAAACAAAGCACCAATATTCTTTTATCTGTTGTTGCTGTTGTTGCTATTATTAGAAAAATATAGATCATTTACAAGTATTTCTTATGCTGGCTTTTTTGTCCATCTTTATACCATGTTCTACTGTTCCTATTGCATCATTTACATTTGGCCTTTATTTATGATGCTACATTGTTTTATGTATACACTTTATAATTAGAAATACTAATTGCAAGCTTGCCTACTACCTTCAGTTGGCTTTTCCAGAGCATTACTTGCAAAAACCTCACAATTACTCAGTTGTTTTCTACTGCTCAACGAGTGTTTTCATAAATAAAAAAAACAAAAACCCAAGACTGTCTTTTTAATTTTTCCTGTTTCTAAGTTTTACATGGTGCCCAGCTGGTGCATAGAAATCAACCACATCTAAACTTGCATCTTCTCAGAAGCTGTTCAAGGATTCATCTCAAAAACCCTCTTTTTCTGAATGAAAGTAAAGTATTACCTGCCACATAGAGATACTGAGGGATTCCCACACTAATGATTATATTAAATTTTAAAATTTTTTTGACACATAAAACTTTAGCCTAGGCACATTCTCATACTTTTGATACATTTCAAGCTGAAAAAAGTCCATTTAAGTTAATGGTTCTACCAGAGGGAGTGAGTGATTTCCATGCACTCGCTGCAAACTTTGACACAATGCTCCCATTTTATCATTTGTTATTTCAGCTTTGCTGATGATTCAGTGGTGTTATTCCACTGAAAAACTGGAGTAACACAGCAGTGAATCAGGTTCATTGGCTTTGCACCTCAGTATCTAAAATGAAGATCCACCTACAGGTAAAATACTATCACACTGCAAGTATCTCACGGACTGAAATCTGTCCTGGCTTGCCAGATCTTCATCGGAAAAGGATTGCACAGGCTCAAAATTAAAATGCATGGTGACTGTATTTTAGTCAATGGGAATACTCATGTCAACTAGATGAGCTGGTTTTGGCTTTTCTCATTACAAATTGCTCAAATCAAAAAGAGCAGAGCAGAGGGTTGCTTTTGTTTGTTGCTGCTGTTTTCATTTCCCGGCTGCCATGGATGTAGAAAGCAGCACCTCTGCCCAGGAGGCTGCAAAGCCGGGGCCAGGAGTCACTGGCTGTGAGTGAGCTCCTGCAGCGAGGCTGAGCAGCTGCACCACTGCAAGGGTGAGTTCCTGCAGCAGTGGGAGTCACAGCAGACACTGCCACTGTTTTACTGGCAGCCACCAGCTCAGCTTCACAGCGTGACACTTCAGCCCACACCATGGCAAGGAACGACAGAAGGTGTGTGCAAGTGGGATCACCTTACTGGGTTTTCCTCCTTCAGTGTGATCATGATTTATTAAATAGTCTCTATTCAAATTGCCAAATGACTTTCCCTTATTATTCCCTTAAGGATATCTCATTCTTGTTTTGTTCCCTTCCCCAAATCAGTCTTTATGTGTATCTCATAGAGAAGTACATTTTTCCTGTGCCTGCAGATGTAGCCCTCTGCCTCGAGCACAAAGCTGTGCAGTCCCCTCTCATGTGCCCTGTGCTTAAACTGGTTGATAAAACAATGGTTCCCAGCTCCATGATGGCCCAGTCAAATGTCCATTGATTGACAAACCATCATCACAGATGTCCTGAGCAATTAAAACTGAGTGTAGAGTTCTACTTGGAGGGGAGGGCTGGAGAGGGCTCTGCTTATGCCAGGTGATTGCATGGGACCACAACTTCAAAAGCTCTTCTGTTTCTGCCACTTGGTACAAATGTCACCTTGGGTGGCACCTCTGCTGCCTGGCATGGTTCACACCTCCAGCCTGGAGCTGCAGATGCCCAGGGCACCGGGGGCTGGGAGTGCCAGGCATGAGTGGTGTCACACAGGCTGCGGTCTTAGCAGTGACATTAACACTGAGACACTGCTGCTGGGTTTCACTGGGTCAGCACAAGCTTTTTCACCCCATCAAAACTTTGAAACTTTGTGTCTTCAACCCAAAATCCACCCAGTGTTTGTAGGGGGAGGTTGGCACTGCCTTCAGCTGGAAGGTGCTGGTGGCATCAGGCTGCAGTGGCCAGTGGGTGACACCAGGAAGAGTGCCAGGGACACCAGCACTGGGGAAAGGGGGCTGTGACCTGCTGATCCCCTGCCAAAGTCACAGTCTCCATGGCAAGGTTTGGCTGCAGCAGACAGGAGAGAAGAGCTGTGTGTGATTGCTCCCAGGAGCAGATGATGCCTTCAGTCTGCAGTGACAGCCAGCCTTGACCAGCACTGAGCTATTGAAACTGTCAGAGACACCAGATGGACCCAGGAAAAGTGAATGGCCGTGAGGTAAAATGTGAAATGAGCCAAAAAGGCAGAATCTTACAATAACACTAATGTAAACACTGGTCTGTTAACAAGTCAGCCAGCTCTTATCTTGTAGCAGGGAGATTGTTCTTGAGAACCTTGCAGAGTCAAATGAATTCATGAACCTCCATACCAAGGTGCAATCATTAGTCAGTAAATGAATTACACATAATTATCTGCTTTGTATTTAATTCACTTGGCTTCCAGTTTCTTACTCTTCATGCAGTGAAACTCTCTCTCCCTCTCACACAAACACACTCCATGGGCAGGAGGTTTTGGAGGGCTGCCATGGTCCTGACTCACGAATCAGACTCCATGATTTGAACGATATTTATCTAAGCCTGCAAACAAAGAAGATGGCTATGTGTCCAATGAGAGAATAATTATTGTTATTATGTTTATAGAGCAACAAAGCTGGGAGTGAGGTCCCTGGGGGAAAGGCGGCAGGGAGGGTGAGCTGGGCAGAGGCAGGAGTCTGTAGGCAGAGGTTCAGGACAGGTTTGTGCCAGGGCTTTCAGGGTTCCCTGCCTCTGAGTCACCTCTGCCAGGAATGGCCCAGCAGCCAAGGCCACTGGCCAGGGGATGCCTGGCCTGGCAGAGATGCTTGCTGGGAGCTGCAAGACCACCTCCCCAAGGGTTCCTGACGTGACACCAGGGAAATACTGGCCCTGCAAGGGATTTGGCAGTGGCTGGGTTGGCACAGAGCCCCCAGACAGCTCTGCTGCTGTGAGGCTGAGGGTGGGGGTGAGTCTGCAAGAGATCCAGCCCTGCTGCACGGGATAGCAGCACTGACAGAGCAGCTCCTGCTTGCAGCAGGTCCTCTGTGTTCTTTCTTCTGCAGAAGTCAGCTGTACACCTACATCCCCAGCTCCTTTAACTTACCCACCAGGGCAAAAATCCATAGCAGAAGAAGGCTGGTTTGCAGGTAACAGCTGCTGCCACAGAAGGATGCTTAAAAATAAAAATGTCCTATGAAATGACATGTGGGTTCTCCCTGCCCCACAGGCTGGGCAAGGGAGTCCTGCTCCACCCCCTGGGAGAGCTTTGGACATTGTGACAGTGGCAGTGCCATGTGTGACCCAGGCTTGATCCTGCCACTTTAGTGTACTCAGAGAGGACAGTGACAGTGAAGGGTCTGCCCGGCCTCCAGGACTTGTCCATGACAGGTAATAAGTTTGAAACCCATAACAATTTGAAACCCATATTCCTAAAACGCATCTAACCACTCAAATGCCTCATCTTGGCTGGGGCTTCAAGAGTCCCATGAATTTAAAAGGCCACCCTTTGTCCTGCTAGGAGAGAGGGCCCCAGATCTCTGACCTGTGACTGTTTCCAAACCACACACCTGCACAAAACTCTTGTTTTTTGTTTTTTGTTGTGCCCATGGAGACACATCTGACTTCTGGTGAATCTGTACAGAGGAATAATGATTGGTAGCTTTTCATCAACTTGGTTCCAACAGGCAACAGCCTTGGCCATCACAGCTGTGGCTCTGGAGAGCTTGGAGCACATCAGGCTCTGGAAATGCTTTGGTTTAAGGACACAATCAGCTGTGGTAATGGCAAGCAGCACTTCTGTCCAGAAAGCTGGAAAAAGTGGCATTTAAACTTCCATTAACTCAGCTTGAGGAGGGTAAAGTTTGAGCCACTGTTTATTTATCTCAAATCATCTTTAGGTTAACAACATACAGCCAGGGAGACTGCAGGGCAAACAGCCAGATGAAGACATTGTCTGGAAATAACAATGAGTTTAGAATGAATCCTACACAGAGAACAAGACATCCCACTCTTGTTCTTCCAAGATCACTGTGAAACAGTTCCAAATTTTGTCCTTATTAACTTATTGGAAGGGAAGCAAAACCAATAATCTGGATAGTTATTAATGCTTAAAAAAATACCACTAAAAATGAAGATAAATAACTTGATGTCCCTTCCAGCCAACCCAGTTTTAGAAGCAAGTTTTATCTCATGAGATGCTTTAACTGATTATGTTTGTGTTAATATCCTAAGAAGAAAAATAGAAAAGCTTTGACAAAGGAAGACTTGCCAATGCAATGACAGACAACAATACTTTGGATCACAAAGCATTTTTTAGAGGATGGGTATTGAAGCACTGGATTTTTAAAACTGTTGACAATCTTCCCACCTTAATTCCCTTTTCAGAACAATTTAAGTTTTCTGGAGAAGATTAAGAACACCTATGTGCCAACATTAACATCCCAAAGGCAGAAAAAGGCTTTATAGGGGAGAAATCAAAACTACTCCTGAGACAATACTGCTCACAAGAAGGAAAATGTGATTTTATGGCCTTAGTAAAAACTGGGAGCCTTGGATCAAGGTGTTGTTAGTTTCTCAAAACTGGCAGCTACCCTTAAGAGAGCCAAGGCATCTCTCCCTGGAGCATTTCTGGAGCAGCAATGGGACACTGTTTGCCTCCCTGCTACCCCTGGAGAAGAAAAGGACTTTGCCCTGAACTCACAGTAGCACTTAACCCATGTTCAGCATTGAAAATTGCTGCTTCTCTTGCAGGTTATTTTAAAATTGAGACAGATCTTTGTGGCCCTGCATATGTTTGTCTATTTAAATACCAGTTTGTCTGTCTATCAGCTGAACTAATAAAAATATCACTGCTCTTCAGCCAATTGCTGTGAGGCATTTTAAGACCTTGAATGGAGGAAGAAAGCAAAGCCATATTACCAAGCAGCTAGTGAAATAACTAAGATTTTATAAATATTATTGTGCATGCAGCAGCTTCCACATCTTCCTCTCTCCCTCCCTGTTACAAAGAGGGTTTATATTATTACTACATATTATAATATAATAAATATATATTATAAAGATAATAATATAAAGAAAGTAGCTTACCCTGTTTACAGTCCCTGAGCAATAATGCCATAAACTGGGGGCTCAATGTGGACACCACAAATTACTCTCTCTGAGCTGACAGAAAACAATCAGAAGAGCAGGGCTATAAATCACTGCTTCATTATAAATCACTGCATTTGTCACTTTGTCTCACCCATTCCAGCACACCTTGGGCTTGATGTGGCTTTAATTCTGAATTTTTTCTGATATGACAGCATGGATGGCAGCTGGCTCTGCACACCTGAGCGTGGTGACAGCATGGCACGTCCCCAGAGCACAGAGCAGTGCTGCTGGTCCCTGGCAGAGCAGGGAGGTTTTTGGGGAGTGTTGTTCTGCAGTTGCCTGGTGTTCCCATGAGCACGGGGCGTGGTGCTGTGGAACACGGCTGTGGAGCACATCCAAACCCCACAGAGTGCCAGCAGAGCAAGTTCAGGGCTGCCTGCACCCATCTGCAGAGATGGATTTATTCAGCAAAGCACAAGAACTTGGGTCCATTTCCAGGGTGAACGCTGTTTATTTTGGTGCAGGATCAGTATGGAAAAATACATTTCCAATTTTGAGAGAGGGATTTTCCCAGTTTACAAACTTTTCCATATTTACATAGTTTTAAATTATTGTAAGTAACAAAAGAGCACAGATTCAGTGGCAGAAATAAGAATAAAGCATATGGTTCCTGGGTGTCTTGGGTTGTACCAGTGAGGCCAACACAGTATTTTTCAGAATGATTAATGGATTATGGAAATTTTACCTATTTTTGCTGAAGGTATGTAAGTAACCTTGATTGCCCCAGCTTACCAGACCTGTGACAATTACACTGCTGAGCCACTCTCATGTGTGCTTTGGAAGGCTTAGAAGGGGAGAGGGAGAACAAATGGAAAGAACCACATCCTCCTCCAGACCACAAATCATGCCTGTTTGTACCTGAAAGACCATAAATTTATCTGTTTGCAGAGCACTGGCAGCTTGCCTGGGAACTTCCATTAAGAGATGCAGTTCTGCAGTGCACCTCACAATGTCAAAGGTGGTATCTTTAGCATGAGGAGGAAAGCTCTAAGGTCATGTCTGTGATAAAAAAAAATGAAAATAAAAAAGAATCTCTGGTTAATTTGGCTGCATCAATCTTTGTGTCATTTTCCTTTTGCAGTCCATGCCAGTTCTCAGCTTTTATATTATTCCATTTAGTTTTGTTGCACAACCCTTGCTCTAGCTTGAACCTATGAATTCATATTTTGGTGATGTGAAGCAACCTAGCCCTGACCTTGCCACGGTTCCTTACACACACATAAAGTGTCCTCTGAAGCCAGGCAGAGTTTGGCTCTAAAAGCTGATGGCAGGACAGGTCATGTCCTTTATATTCCAGGCAGGAATGTGTGCTCATGGCTCCCAGGCCTTTCCAGCACCTTCCTGATAGGGAGGAGACTCAGCCTGGGCTCCAGTGTGCAGCTTTTTGCTGTCATCACACTCTGTAAAGTCATGAGAGTCCACCCAGCACAAGTAATGGGCACAGCTGTGAAATACAACCTTTTCTCAGGAACCCATTTCTGGCCCTGCCTCCTGCTGCCCCATGCCAAAGTTATGAATTAATTCCATTTACAATTGTTTTGCTCAACATATGGGTCCCAGATAGGGAGAAATAGCAAAAATAAAAAGGCAAATTTAACTCAATATGGGCAAGTCCCCGCTGCACTGGGTGTGGGTGCTGGTGAGCTTGGCTCTACAACAGAGACAGGACAAAAAGCCAAAGAGAGGAGAAAAGCTGAGCTGGGAGCAGCAGAGGAAGATTTTGTGTGTGCCTGGAGAGGAAACAATGGGACAGGGGGAAGGAATTAAGAGAACCACATCCTCCTCTGCATCACAGCCCTGCAGTTTAAGTTACTCCTCGCACTGGACCAAGCCCTGGTGCCCTGCTCCTCACCCTGCTCCCCTGTGACTGCTGTGCTGCAGCTCCATCCCTTTAGATGTGTCTCACCCAGGGACCACGAGGTGCTCCCAGCATGTCAGATCACATCTCCCTCCCTCTTTGTGATGACATTTTGATGTGTTCCCCACCCATTTAGGCCTATCACGAGCCCTGAGAATCAAGCTCCAGCCCCACAACCTCTGCTGAATGTAATGTAAAAGATGTTCTTCCCTTCTCTCTGCTTCTGGCCTCTCAGCCAAACTAACCCTGCTCCAGGCAGATAAGCTCTCTCTGGAGGAAGCCTTCCCACCCCCTGCTTCCCTGCAATGTTTCCTGGAAAAGAGCTACCCAAGGGAAGGACAAAGGCAAGATGGAATTTCCCTGCACACTCTTGTACCTTTATCCTCTCATATCTGCTTCCACTGGGTTTCTTGGGCTCACTCTCTTGTTTATGAACTGCTGCACATCTCATGAATGCAATATCAATTCTTTTCAACTATTGCTATATTCCACAACATTTTAATATTCACCCTTGTGCACCCTTTGTATGTCCAAAGCATTTGTAACCAGTTACTGTTTATTTGTCCTAAAAGTGGTGTGAGGGAGGCAGGGATGTCAGCATGAGAACCTCAGCAAGTGCAGAGGATGGGAGTTACCAGCAGCTGAGTGTCTTTTGCTCTGAAGAACCCAGAAATTCTCCTCCATTCACAGTTCCCTTCAGACACAGCACATGTCTGCCAGTGCCCATCCAGTGAGGCACCTTTGGAGCCCTCAGTGTATAAAATGAACAAAAATGGTTTAAAAGAGGTGTGTTTATAAACACACAGACACATTTATGTGCACCTGTAGGTATGGATAGGTGGGTATACATGCAGATAAACCCCCCTATTGTGTAATGCACAGCTAAGGTAGAGCTGCAAATAAACTATAACAAATTGTATATTATGTTGTAGATATGATATATGTCATATAGGGTTTATATTATATATACACATCCCTCTGAGATATAATCAGGTTTCATTTTGCTTCAGTGAGCCTTGGGCTATGGTCAAGGTAATCTATCTGAGTATTTGGGGTTCCCTGTTTGGAGAGTGAACTGTAAATGTGCAACTTCCCCAAAAGGCAGAGGAACTTTATCCCTTCCTCAGAGCACCTGTGAGATTATTGGGTATCCACCAAGAGAAGCCTAAAACAACCAGAACAGCACCATCCTCTCAGCTAAATGTTGTTCCTCTGTACAATAAACACCACAATAAATAGCACTGCTGCCTGGAGAGCTGCTGCTGCTGCTGCTGGGAGTGTGAAGGGACAAGTTGCACATTTGGAAGTGTACAGTGTCCTTCTGCATTTTTTTGTTCACTGCAGAGAGAAAGTGAGTCATGAGAAACCTTAAGGTGGAGCACTCAAAACAAGGAGTGTATAAATGATTAGCTAGCAAGGGAAGGTCAGCACTAGTCCTTCAAGTCTGAGCATGTTCCATTAAGGATGGCACAGAAATAATCCCAGCTGAGTGCCTGTGGCTGCAGGAGAACAGCTATCACCCTCCTAGTCTCTGACAGCTCTCTGACTCAGACTATCATCAATGAGGCTGATCTCAGTTTTCTTTAAAAAAAGCTAGTTAAGGTTATAGAAGTGGTACAAAATGGAATTTGATCAACAGATCCAGTTTCAGGATGCACACATTTTCAACAAACCAAAAAAACATCACTACATGGAGAGCCAAATGCAGAGATGGAAGATGGACCTGAATTATATTTACACTCATGCAAGCAATGCAATTAATCATCTTGTCAGATAGGATCCAGCTTCAAATCTTTATTAGCAGACTGATGGAAATGAAAGAGCATACACTGCCTGTTCTCCTCAGATCACAGGCTGAATTTAAAGCATTTGGTGATAGGGAAAAAACCAGCTGACCTCACCAGTGAGCAAGAGCAACTAGTGATTCACTTGGAGGTATCTGACAAGAACACTGAGATCTTTTTTCCTAGAATGAACCACTGATTTTATAGAAAATCCTCTGTGAATAATACACCTGAGTACAGTAAGAATGTGATCCTTAAATGCACTGATAGTTGTGGCATTGCCTGATGAAGCATCTAACCACTGTCCAAAGGCTGGAGGTTCTGCTATTTTCAGCAATATCAACTGTATCAATTATCAATTTATCAATAATAAACTACATTGCTGTAGTTTATTATCCAGCTTATTATGCAGTTTATTATCTGTGGCTGCTTTTACACATCTCTGACACCACATCTCTTGTACAGCTACCAAGTGGCTGAGTACATTTTTCACTTGGTACCTTTTGGTTGTAAGCTTTTCTTCAGATACTCTGCAGTAACTTTTTTATCATGAGTGGAAGTTGTATGGGTGAGCTGTATGACAGAGATGGGGAAAATCCTTAATAGTGAAGAGAAACAGAAGCTTCTGTGGAGTGGGAAAATAAACATTCATACATGTTTAGTCTGAAGTGTTAAAATGCACTTAAGTAATTTCACAGACATCTGCATAAGAAAGGATAGACTGCACAGCATTGGGTGAAGAAGTAATTTTTTCAGCATATTTCTATTTAGAAATTCAAGAACACAATCCTGCCACAGCCCAGCAATTAGGAGGACTACCAGGAAAAGTGAAATATATAAATATAACAGGCAACATAACCATCAGTCTGCCTGTTCTCAGTGATTCTCATGTGCATTTTTCTCTCACCTGCAGTCAGCCTGGGGCACTTTGATCCCCGTGTCCAAGCAGATATTTGGCTGAAAGAAAAGGAGCCAGGTGCCCACAGAGGTGCAAAGCCAAGGCCAAAGGTTCTCAGTGAGGAGTGGGGGATGAGGATGGGTGATGGATGCAGCAGGGCAGTGAGAGCAGGGCATGCAGAGATGGAAGTGGATCCGTGGCTCCTGTCCCAGCTGGAGCAGGGCAGGTGACAGGTGGGTGATGCCACCACAAAACCTGAATGTTGGCCCATCCCTGCCCCTCCTTGCTGTCAGGCAGTGGGTGGCAGGAGTGGGGATGCTCCTGCCCTCTGGCTCTAGGGAAGGATGGAGTTTCCATCCATTTGGGTAAAGGTCTGACCCTGGACACACTTTCCAGCCCCAGAGCCCTCTGATTTACCAACACTTCCTCTGCAGCCACCACTTTCTGTCTGGGGTAGTTCTCAGCTCCTCAGGTGCTGGCAGAGTGTGCCTTGCTGGTGATTTAATGAACTGTAGAATTAAAATGTAATTTTTCATTTTAATGAGGTTTAACTCTATGCAGAACTGTACAAAACTCAATTAAATAATTTTGCATTGTTCCCTAAGTACATTCATGGCTATACATCTTGTCTTAATGTAATATATTTGTGGATGTGGTCCATGCATCATTTTGATGTGAGAATCTTTAAATATTTTTTAAACAAATATTATCTATGGAGTTAAAAATCCTTAATATGAAGCAATCTTACCCTTCAGCATAGCTGAGATACAGGGGAGGTGTATTCTCTTCTACACAGCAATTACATCTTTCAGGATCCCCAAAATCTGATATTGAACTGGCCAAGAAAAGGGACAAATCTCTTCCTTTGGTAACTGAATGCCAACTTCCCACCTGTCAGACGACTTTGATTAACACTTGATCATGTCTGGTTTGCAAATTTATTTATCTTTTTGCTCTCAAAATGAACTAAAATATCAGAATATGTCCTTGAAAAATAACAGCAAAGATTTCTGAAAAACAAAATTTGTTGTACAAACAAGAACAGGTGAAATTGGGAGACAGAATTTGCTTTGTTTGTGTTTGTGGGGAGTGGCAGAAGGAATCAGGACCACTGAGGAGCCATGATAGCATCCTCAAGTTGTAAGATCCTCTTCTAGGCCATTTCAAGAAATGTTATATTCTGAGTTTGCATCCTTTTTCTCTCCATCCTGCATCACAAACTCACTTGTGCAGCAGCAGCTGGGACAAGGAGCCAGAACACGATGGCCTCCTTTAGACAAACTTCTGAAAAGGTTAAAATCTAAAAGGGATTGTGAGTTCTAGGCCCACACAGATACATTTTGACTGGAAGAGTATTTTTCATGTGCATTTGTAGAGGCAAAGTGAGTGCTGAGATCCTGGTGTGCAGAAATAATGAACAGCAGTGCAGGAACTGCACTGTTTTATTCTTCAACAGGTACTACAGAGGGCTGTGTTTCCAAAGCAATTGTCAGTGAAATGGTGTCCCCATCCTTCTGTGCAAAACTAAACAAGACAGAGCAGAATAAAAGTTACAAACTAATTAGAGGTGAGGAAGCTGCTGCAGATCTGCCTACATTTAAATTAATAAATAACCAACTTAACTACTTAAGCAGTGCTATCATTCTTTGTTAGTGTGACCCTCAGGCTCATGCTGGGTGTTTGAATGCTCTCATGCCCAGCAGACCAGCGTGGCAGAGAGCAGATTGGTGAATCACAATTCACCAATACAATTCACCAATACAAATCTCCTTGTAATGAACTGCACTGAAAAAGAAATTTTAAACTTGTAAGCTCTGCCTGCATCACACAGGCACATGGCTATGAGACACTGACTGGAACACAAACAACTCCCCAGATCAATTTGTAACAGAGGCCAAATCCTTATTCCTTTCAAAAGACAGGAGGAATAACCCCCCAGAGCTGTCCAAGCTATTTCTTTCTGTCCCCTTTGTTATTTTCCCAGTACCTCTGGACCTGAGCCAAGATGCCTGCTGTCCACCCAGGCCTTTCCTCTGGTTTCCCTGGGGTTGGATGGGGCTGGTTTGCTGTCAGGGTTTGGTGCTGAGCTCAGTTTGCCATCACCCAGGCTCCCAGGAACCGAGAACAGAAGACCCCAAGCAACAAGAGGAAAGAATTCAGATTAAAGTTGGCTGGGACAGATCTCAATATGTGTTTTGAGATAACTGCTAGTTAAGACATGGTTCCAAAATCCAAACAAAGGGGAGATGTCTTGGCACAATATCCCAGTATATGTTTGAAGAGCATCCTACACCATGGAACTGAAGGTTTTGGGCAGTGCTGCTGATTTAATAATATTAAAATACAAAATGGAACTGTGATTGAATTTGAAATTTGACTGTATTTCTTGTTCTCTCAACTTTGTCAGTGTATATTACTGCTTCTTTTTATCTGGGAGAATAGGAAATACAGACAAACCTTGAAGGTGTAACTTTCTGCCTGGACTTGCACTGCTCCAGGCAGCTGTCTGCAAGTGGCCCAGGCACAAATCCTCTGTCATCCAGAATGGCACAGAGGCCATCCCAGCCATCCCCAGACTTACTGGCAATGCCTTGTCAAATCTTGCCATGCATTTGTTCCTGGCCAGAACATCCTCTAAACATTTCTCCCTGCACAGCAGCAGCCTTTGTTTCTCCCATCACCTGTGTCACCTCCTGTTATGTAAAATCTGTAAAGCACAAGGGAAAAAAAAGTCAGTGCCTGCTCCAGTTGTCTGGTAAAGCCTTTTGTGTGAGATGGAATGGCACCAGAACAACATCAGAACACAGCTCTGTTTGAGCCCAGGGTGTTTGACTAAAATAAAATCAGGGGGGAAAAAGACACAGGAATAAGGTTTGGTTTAATAACCACAATAAACAACTACTAACACGTAGTAATCCAGAGGTTTCCATAAAGCCATGAACTTTGCCAGGCCACTGGGGATATCCACTGCCATCTCCTCAGGTGGGAGAGCAGGGGGACCAGGGGTATTCCTCAATTCCTTTATTTAAATGCCTTTATTCACACCTAGGAAATGCCTGCTGCTGACAGCAAAGCACAGTAAACACAAGGAGCCACCCCCCTGTCACACTCAGAGAGGGAGGGGCACCCTGTGCACCCCAAACTTTTATTTTAGGATAATAAAATCCTAAAATATTTTATTTATGGATTTTAGGAGGATTTTAGGAGAATCAACCATCTTCTTTGTGGATATGTTCTGCCTCCAGGAGTTCTCTGCTGTTCCTCCAGGGCTGTGACTGCACCAGGGAAGGAGGGAAGATTATTTTTTTTTAAATCATGCTTTTAGGTTTGTGCTTTATTATGGATGGCAGTTTTTATTTTCCTTTTGAAAGGGGAGGGTTCAGTGGACCTTTGAGGATTTGAGTGTTTACATTTTTGTTTGTTTTTTCTGTTTAGATGAGACAGACTACAACATGGATTTGAAAATAAAGTTTGTTAATACTCTGCTAGCTTTAAAAGGGAAGGTCTGGCATAGGCATCTTCTCTTTAGGGTTTTGATTTTTTGGGTATGAGCCCCATGGAGCAGAGGAGCCAGATCATTTGGCATTAATGCCAAGGGTGGCACGGTGACACTTCTGTTCACACAAATACAGCGCACAAATTCAGAATTCTGCAGAAGCACAGGTAAATATTTAATAAAGCTGTAGCTGGAGAAACTAAGACTCCAGGAATTTGAAAGGTGGCTCTGTGAGTGAAAAACTGCTCTCAACATCCTATTGCCACAGGCAGACCTGGGTCACTGTGGGTGAGGAGGATGAACCACTGAGAGCTCCTGGTAACAGCAGCATGAGGTGCTTCAGCATAAAGAGCAATGATAAATAAATAGAAATAAATGATAAATCAACCCCAGAATATACCTAACCACTGGTCCCTCACCCCTGCATGTTGGTGACTCACCTGCTGTGCTTCTTACCCTCATCAAATTCCTGGTTTTGGCTGTTTTCTGCTCTGTTTAGTAAACTCTGATGTGCTAAAGAGTGCTGTAGGTTTTTTCCTCTTTGGTGCTGCGATGGGGAGCAGTGCATTCCCTGCAATGTATGTTCCTCATGTTCTTCTTCACTCTTACAATGACTCATTATTCGCTGTGTGTTTATGTAATATCATAAATACCAATCTCTGGTATTTATGCAGCATAGTATTTACTTGGGCAAGTTGCCACATGCACTAAAGAAGTAAACAAAGAGCCATTCTTCAGAGGGTTAAAAAAGTCTTAAAATTAATCCAATTTTCCTTCATAAGGCACTCCTTGTTATTTTACCTAAAGTGGCTCTTTAAGATATACAGTATGATAAAACACAATTCCTGGGAGACGTAATTATGGTTCCTAAGAGACTGGTGAATAAACAATCAGGAAAAGAGTGTTTGTTTTCCCTAGGTTTTTCTTAACTATTAATGGAAGGCATAAAAAAAAAAAATTGGGGTGGAATGTGTTGGGGTTGATAAATGGTAAAAAACACGAGGAGCACACTTCCCTGAACACCCAGGATTTCTGCCTAAAAGCAGTACTATTTAATTTGATTGCAAATAATCCCATTTTCCTAATGCATTTGCAGTGAGGGCAAATACCACAGTGGATTCTTTGGGTTTGTTTTTTTTTTATATTTACTGTACTGTGCACATCAATGGCACAATGTGTGCTCTAAAGTAAAGAGCTTGCCTTGTCTCACATTACCTTTAAGCATTAACACAAACAGCTTCCTTCCACTGAAGGTGGCAAAATCTGCCTTGTACGAAATGTTCTGTCTGACACAAATTCCCAAGGAATGGCAGAGGGCTCCCATCCAGTACAAATACTTTCCTAGGAAACCAGGGACACAGCCTTACACCTGAGTGACCACTGAGAACCTGGAAGGTGGCTAAAGCTAGGCTTGAACTGAGGAAAACCTATTTGCCACAGAATGCAATGGTGTTTAATGCAGTTAATTAATTAATAAATACTGGACATGGTGTTTAATAATACTGGTCCTCATGGAGTTACTCAGGTGGTTCATCACCTAAAACCAGAGGCCACTGGTCACCTCTCTACATCAGTAAATCAGACTGATGAAACCAAGCTATTAATTCAAATTGATGGTGTGAGTCTTCAGCTTGTCATCAGCAATGTGTAAGAAAATGATGAACTTTGTTGGACCCTCAGCTTCACATCACAGATCCTGGGCTTGCACCAGCATCTGCCACTGCAGGTTTTTAATCTCATGAATATAATGAGCAGGTCTTATTAATTTAGTAGAAACAGACACAGATCTCACATTCTTCCAGTGGCAAGTGGATGTCAGTGATAGTTAATACTCATTTGTGATCTACTCATTTCCTTTTTAAAAAAAAGGCAACAAAAGTATTGATAAAGTCAGTTCTGTGCCAGATCTGAAGTAAATGCCATTTCAGGCAGAAAAACACTCAGCTCATGGCTTATTGCCTAAATAATGGACATCCCTTGCCTCTTTCTATCCTGCACATACAGATTTGAAAAAATGGCTACAAGAAAAATAAATGCACAGATGAATCTGGTCAAGCTAGCACATGTTCCTGTCTTTAGAATTTATTAAAGAAGTGAATAAACATGCTTGATGTGGTAATTAAGCCCATGTAAATAACAAATCTTGCCTCTCTAGGGTTTTGTCTGTGCTGCTGTCATTAGGGGCCGTGCAGTATTTCCAAACTGGAAGCAGGCCTGAGGGTAAACCTCAGCAAATGATGGGGGAAGATGCACAAACTGGGGACCCTGGCAGGAGAACCCAATCAGCAAACAGCCCACTCATCACTGCTTCACTTCCTCGAGAGTCCAGGGAAAGGAAAGAGAGCAGCAATAAAACACATTGAATCCAACCATCTTTGGGCAGTCTCAGCTTGGTACCCACGTTTCTGTAATCTAAAAAAATAAAATAAAATACAATTTACTTCCAAGCTCTTCAGTGCCAGGCTCAAGCCAAGGTTTCCCAGCCCTCTGCTGTCCTGGCATGTATGTGCAGGGCTCAGGGCTCAGAGCTCCTTGGCCTCTCAGCTGGGTTTCCTGCTCCTCGGCCTCTGGATGCCCCAAGGCCTGCTGAAATCTACAGGAAACATTTCCCAGATTCCAGTGGATCAGTTTAATGTTCCCAAACCAGATGCTGGAATGGACATGTAGTGGCAGTTCAGCCCTCTCTCAGGCTGAACTTCTCCTTTGGATTTAGGGTCCATCCTGCCCTGGTTTTTCTAGCAGCTAACACCATTGGTAATGGAAGCCTATTTCTATAAGGAAATGCCTTCTCTTCTGTAACAAAGCCCTCAAATTAATTACCAGCAGTGAGGTGTCTTTGAAGAAAATCTGAATTACTGCTGTAGCACTGATGGAGTGGAATTCTGAGTGGCTCAGAGATCCCTTGCTGACATCTGCTGTAGCATGCAAATGATAAACCATAGCAATGACAATGGTGTTTCTCTTCTGATCTCTCTGGTAAGGAGGTCCATCAGAGATGCCTTTCTGTCCAGGACACTTTGTCCTGGAGGAAGTTTAATTAGTGAATGTCCTGCAGCCACCCAGACAGGAGCAGGCTGGAGAATCAGAGACGAGCTCCACATAGGTCAGTACTGCTTGTGAGACAAAAACACTTCTCCTCTTGTGCTACAAACCCATCTTGTCTTCTGGCTACACTGAAGAGAAAATGATCACCCAAGAAAGACAGCACAACACAGCAAAATTGAAAACACATTTAGCAATTTGCATACCTTGCGTGCCACAGAACACCCCCAAATCCTGGTGGAAATGTGCATAATGTGCCAGACATCATGAACCCAGGAACTCCCCTCCCCATAATCCCTTGGGACCAAAAACTTTCTGATTGTTCTCCAGCTTCCCCATAAAAGCTTCATTGTTACTGCAGCCCAGCCTTTACCAGGAGTCATGGCATCGGGCCACAGCCTCCAGGGACACTCTCAAGCTGCACAAAACAAGTTTTTCCAAACAGTTTAAGTATTTCCCAGCCCAGACTCTCACATTCTAGTTGTTTGTGCAGGGACAGTAACCCACCAAGCCCTGCCTAAAATACTGGTTGTTTAAACTCCACAGAGACATTTTTTTGCTAACATTCCTTACTGCTGTAACCTCTTGACCATTTAAAACTACTATTAATGGGCAGATTCCATTATAGGCCTAATGTCAAGGAGCCATGCCTGCTGAAAAAAAAAAAAAGCAGGAATCAGACAATAGATATGTAATTGCTGCTTCCTCTGGACCATCCTTGAACTCAAAGTTTCTTAGTTTAATTGGATTTTGCAGCAGTCCATGAGGTAGGTGCAGCATCCACTGAACAGCTCTCAGCTGCAGCAGTGTTTGGAGATGAAAACACTGCAGAATTTGTTCAGGGGGAGGTGGCTTGATTTGGTGGCACTGGAGGAGCTGTGTCTCTTGGAGAGGTCTGAGCCACACCAGAGCAGCAGTGCCAGGGCTCTGTATCAGTGCTCAGCCCCTTTGCTTGGTGCCCTCAGCACCCCAGCTCACGGGCAGCTTTCCATGGTCATATTTTGGACAGCATTTGTCCAATTCCTGTGTAGAGATTTTACCCTCTTGTCTAATCAGGCAGCATGATAATGGGAAGAGGCCATTACAAATATAATTACATTACAATACGTTGCTTATTGCACTTTAATCTGTCCCCTGGGAGCTGGGGAGTGATTGTGGCAAGGACACAGGCAGGCTGGGTGCAGGGATTTGATGGCAGCAGGTGGAAGCTGGGAGGGATGAATGTCACTGGGACATTCTGCAGATGCTGTGACAGTCTCTGAAGGTACCAAAAGCCTCATGATGGTGGCTCAGGCTCCCCTAGTCCCAGCAGAGACAGCAATGGTCTCCTCCTCTTCAGTAGAATTCTACAGAAATATCAATCCAGCATGATCCCCTGCCTGAAGCTAAAGGCTGGCTGCCTTTGGGGATGGGATCAGCATCACAGCACACAGCAGCAGCAGCCTGCCCACTCCTCCTGGCCAGCCCCAGCACAGCCAGAGCTGCACCTTCCATCCCTGCAGGACAGCAGCTCCTCTCTCCTCAATATCCCACACCTTCCCCTTCATTCTACTCCGAATCAAGCTAATCACGGCATTCATTTGCTAATTTGGTACTAATTACTGAAATGCTAATTAAAAAAAAAGGAATGACAAACCCATGGATATTGTTCATAATGAACTTCTCTCTCAGCACTGCCATCTCTGCCCTGAGCTGAGGAGCTCAAAGCCATTGGAAACCATTCAAAGTCACAAGCACAGGTCACAGGGACACTCCAGCCACAGTGCCTTGGCTTCCCCAAACATCCTGGGGAAAAATAACACCAGTTTGAGTCACCACTCAGCACCATGGAGTGTTTGGTGTTTTTTAGTGTGGGGCCCTTCAGAGAGTGACTTCTAGGTGACTTGCTCTGCAAAGATAATAAAACAAACAGAACTGGAACTGGAGAGGAATTTCTGGAGTGCTCAACACCAGTCCTGGCTTCTGCCATGAGTCCAGGCAGGCCCTTAAATGAGCCATGGGAGGCTGGTGAGTGCCAAGTAGGCATAGCCCTTTGAGAGATGCCTAAATACACACTGCTATTTAAGGAAATAAAAGGCTTTAAAATGTGCTCATTATTTCAGCCAGGTGTGCTTAAATGACTCTAGTCCATCTAAACTTTATCTCCCAGAACCTTGAGGGGCTTTGGGTAGGGACACAGACACTGTACCAGCCAGCTGCCCTTCTCACACGCTGCCAAGCTTTTCACTTTGTGTCAGTGCCCCACCAGGCAGCAGCAGAAAGCAAGTGTGCAATTGCAGCCTCATCTAATTCCTCAACTCAGTTTGTTCTAATGTGCTAACACCAGCACCATAATTATGGGTTGTGTTTAGGCATATCTCAAGAGTTCCTTGTACATGTAACAGAACAGGAGAATTCATCCAGATCCCATCAGGGAAGAGCAGTCCTAAAACATGCAGGGGCAGACACAGAGCCCTGTGTAAAATGGGAAGAGCCCCAAAGGTATTTGGGAATCTGGTGCAGATCAAACTTCATGTCTGGCTTTTGCATCTTGTCCTTGTGCCTTTGCAGCCTCACTGGGAGCTGCTGTTGAGTAGCAGAGATTCAGGAAATTCCCTCACCAGGGTGCCCAGTGCCACTCCAGTTTTCAGTGTGTGCAGCCTTCCTTGCCTTGTCTTGCTTAGGGACACCCTGGAAACTCCAAGATGCTGATCTGGAAAGGACAGGTTGATGCTGGAGAGGGCTCCTGTGCCATCCTCCCCAGCCTGCAGAGCACAGAGGAGACCTGGCTGTTCACACCAGGCTTCTTGCCAGCATAGCTCTGTTGCTCAGAGATGCACCACCTTTCCCTTCCTGACCACTGTAGCTATGGCAGCGAAAATTTCAATGAAACTCAGGTGTTGGAGTTGATCCTTTTCCTTGTGTGGGCCTAATGGCAACATCTTGTGCTGTTCAATAAGCTCTGTCTTGCATCTCTCATGGCACAGACTCAGCTTTGAAGAAGTTTTCTGGATCTTGCATAAGCCCTTGGCCAGACAATGTGCAGCTCTGCAGAAGGGGCAGCCTGGCTGTGCCCCCAGCACAGCTGAGGTTTTGCTCTGCTTCAGGTCCTTTGCTGAAGATCTGCACCAAAACACCAAAATCATCCTTGTTCCAGACTCCAAAACACCAAAATCATCCTTGTTCCAGACTCCAAAACACCAAAATTATCCTTGTTCCAGACTCACTGATGCTCTCTGCTTCTGAGCACTAAGCAGGGCTCTTCACATGCTTTGGGATGGCTTTAAACCAACAAAGAACAGCTGATACAAGTAGCTGGTGGGAAAATAAGCTCATGGCATTTTTTCACCTAGAAACTTATCTCACCTTAATGCAAATATTCTATCAGTACTCTGGTGATCCCCCAGTGGATCTGCTCCTGGCAGCAGAGCAGGGTGGAGCTCTGAAGGTGAGTGAGGTCCTGTGCAGGGCTCTGCACCCTGTTTGCTCAGTATTGAGCTGCAAAGCTCCTCTCACAATGCAGTGAACTCTTGGCTTTGAGAGGGGCTGTTGTGTGTGGGCACAACGTGACGGTGACAGCTTTGCAGTGGTTTTGGTCTTTCTGGAGATGGCAGGGTGGCAGTGTTACCAGGAAGGTTGGTGCCTCTTTCCTGACGCTTTTATGGAGTTTCTGACAATAGTTTAAGACACTTAATTTATAAATTTCTCAAGAGAGGTTTTTACTTCCCAGAGGACCGAAGCATTTTGAGCTCATCACACTGAATTATTGGCCCCAGATGAAGATGAAACCACGCAGCTGCCTGGACTGTAACGCTTCCATGAGAGGATGGAGGTGATGTCAAGGGCAGGCTCTGTCCAAACCTACATCCTAAGGATCACAGCCCCAGCCTGGAGCTGCCAAGAGCCCTTCCACTGAAGGAATAACCATTTACAATTGCTCTTCCTAAAGCTACACTTGGCCTTTTATCTGACCACCTTTGATCTTCTCCACAACCCCTGGCAGGTCTTCAGTGCATTCAGTTCTTTATATTAAAGCAATTAATCCCACATGCAGCCAATTAGGTTAAGACATAGTTTGATGGCCATAATATTGTACAGACGTTCTACCAAGTTTTCAACAAGTAAGGGTGACTCCTACATGACACTTTCTAGTGACTGCAGCTCAGAAATATCCCAAGGAAAGAAACATATTCCAGAATTACCCTCCAAGCCTGAATGTCCCACTTGCAGACAACATGCCTGCTTTGTGTACATACAATAGGGACTCAAACCCTGCTCCTTCTTGTTGGGCACAGCCTGCAAGGCAAGAATCTCACCAGACCTGTGTGAACAGGTTTGTCATCCAATAACCCCTTCACCTGCTACTGTCATTACTAACAACCCACACCAAATGTTTTGCTTATCAGAAGCAAAGAGGCAGCAGCACATGTGAAGTCCTTTTCCCCCCAAAGTAAAGCCTCATCCCTTTTGCCCAGGTCCCTAAGGAGGGGTGAAATGCAGGAGAGCATTTGCTCTTACTGCCTTTGCTGTGAGTGCAGTGCAGCCCTCACTGCTCATCTCTCTTAAGTGCTGATGCAGCTTGGCCAGCACTCCTGGTGTTCCCCAAAGCCTTCAGTTTGTCAGGCATCCTCCATCTGGTCCTGGTGTCAAATAGATCACAGTTTTACATGGATGAAAAATGAGACTCCCTTCTGCTCGGGTAACCCTGGGACTGCTCAAGACTTCCAAAATTCAGCGGGGGCACTGGAAGCGTGTCACCACTGTCTCTCTTGGCCTGTGGGATACAGGCTGTTGTCACTGGTGTATGTTGAAGTGTCCTAGAGTCTGTTCACTTGGACTTTGCTCTGCTAGTGACAGAGAAGAGGCACATTTCCTCCTTTGGGTGGTTTCCCTTCAGTGAGAGGAGCCAGCACTAATGCCCAGTGCTGGTTTGTTTGCTGCCTCTCCTGCCAGGGAGAGGATCTCTTGTGTTTGGGGGCCTGGCAGCAGCAAGAGCAGCTGTAAGATATTTCTCTCACACCTTGAGAGATCTTTCAGAAATAGTGCTCATTCCTTCCTGCTCACACCTTGTCAAGGACACCCACATGGACCTTCCAGGTCTCACCACAGCACAAAAGCACAACGAGAACCCCACGAGCAGCAGCCTCACAGACCATGGCTCTGGCACTAGACTATTTGTAGAGTTTTTGTATTCCAACAAAAGGTCTGGACAATGTGGCAATAGGAATTCTAATAGACTTCAGATGGAGAATTATTTAATGGAGCAGCTTTCCTCCAAAAATGTCCTTCTGTCACAATCAAAATGCTTGTGAAACTATCATTTTGTCAACTGCTTTTCTGGGGGAAGAGAAAAAGAGAAAAAAAGACAACATTTTTTAAAATAAAACATTTAGAGTTATTCATTTTATATAATATATGCATTTTTAAAAGCTATAATGATCTAAATAAGCTTAAACTATTTATTTTTGTGGAATTTTTTTCCTTTGTGGAGAATTTCAACATTTTGAGGTTTTGTTTTGAATTGGAATGAAAACAAATTTCAAAATCTCAAAATTGTCTGTGAAACACAATTTCCACTCTCTGGCCAGCTCAAGTTTCAGGCTAGAGCATGTATAATAGCTCCCCTGCAGGGAAGCTCTTTAGGAAAAATGACTCTGAATGAATTTAATGGTGCAAACATATAGTTTGATAGATTTGTCAATTTGTCCAAGCCAATGTGTCCCCTCTGAAAGCTCCTCCAAGTCATAAGAAGCCTTCACAAGCTCCTGAAAGACTTAATTCTGAAAGGCATTGCTAACTTTGTAAAATTGATGGTGGTCACTTCTGGCATTGATATTAACCAGGCAGTTACAGTTGTCACTTATTTACAACAGACCACAGAATTGATACCATAACTATTTTCTTAGTCAGCTTTAGCTGGACACCCTTTAATAGTTTAAACTAGAGATTAAGAGCTTTCTATTACATTTTCAATGTAAGTCCTGTTTGTTCAGACTACAATATTCAATAGAACAGAATCTATATACTACAATATTTGGATGAATTTAAATATCTACAGCCTTAGCAAATAGTTCTGCCTCAAAAAAACCCAAACTACTTGTGTTTGCATGTGGAAGGGACAGAAACCTACCAGAGGACAAATTAATTACTATGAACACTAATGGAGACTTACTGGAAGTTTAATTTTCAAGTGAGTCACTTTGGATTTATGGTGACATAAATGAGCTCATGGGCCAATCTGCTCACAGCAGCTTTATATACCATGCAGGTATGAAGCAGCCTGATACTGAAACACATTAACACCAACAGCTTGTAAGTTTATCACACATGCTTTAAAATAAAAATAAACCCAAAACCAAACATCAACCAGGCACCCCTGCATGCCACAGAACTTTCTGCTGCTTTTTTCTGGTTGTGCTTTACTGGAGGGAAGTTGGTGTGCACTGTGCTGAGGTACTGCAGGCTTTGTGTCAAGGTGAAAGCTGAACCAAACACACACTCTGCAGTCAAAGTTTGTTTGTAACTCCTGACTCTGCTGGCTCACTTATGTGGCAGTTTCACTAAACAAACAAGTAAAACACAGGTCAATGTCCAAATATTGGAGTGCAGCTCATTTAAGCAGCTTCAATGGTTGGTAGAGGAGCAAAGCTGTGAGTGGAAACAAGCTGCCTGTGCAGGAAATAGCAGGGAATGAAAGACAGCACATCAAATCAGGCCCAGGTGTGACTGAGGGGTTTTTTTTTGAAGATGCCTTCCACCAACAAGCTCAGGTGATGCAGGAAGTTATTGAAAGCACATTTGGAATTTGATGCGTTTGTTGCAGAATCAACAACACAAATCTTTCAGTCCACAGTCTTGAGTTGTTCTGTTGTAAGGTGTGTGTTAAATCATCATGAAAGGAATTGTTCTCTAAAGGACTGGAGAGGGGGAACCAAACCAAATCATGGTAAATCTACCAAGGAATGACACAGAGAAGGCCAGCTGAATCAGTACTGTATGTGTCCCTTTTCCATCCCTCAGCTCAGCAGGATATTTCCTATGATCCTACTGAGTTAGCTGTTGACCTTGCTTATATAAACCACCTCCTTTTCTAGACTTCCCATCCACCTTACACCCCATAGCACAGTTATACAATCCCCATATAAATCCCTTCCTCCTCACCCCGTGCTGTCCAAGGAATGTTTGCCTGTCTCTCCTGGGATGCTGATTTGGCAGGAGCACTGCCAAGGCACCTTGTCACTCCAGCACCATGAGCTCAGCTCAACAGCAACCCTTTCCCTCTTGGAAGGGAGCTGGAAGTGAGAGGAAAGGGTCTAGCAGGGCTCCTTGCTGGGAAGGGCCTATTTGTGGTTGTCTGGTGCTTGATAGTATTTCACTTGTTTGATATTAGCAAATTCAACAGCTGGAGTCTTGCTCACTTTCCTCAGGGAAAAATTTCAATATACAGAGTATTGTGAGTTGGAAGGGACCCACAAAAAACCATCAAGTCTTAAGTGAATGGCACTCTTGGTTTGGTTCTGCTGTGCCTGTAGAATAGAGTGCCTTTAACAAGAGTAAACATAAACATAAACTAGTAAACATAACTAGTTCAAACATAATTGGCTTTGAACATTCCAAACTGGAACAAAAATAGAGGACATTTGCAAAATTAAAGCAGCCATACTTATGCAGATAAATAAGGGAAGTGGGTAGAGAATTGGTCCTGGGAAGATTGCAATACAGGAATTCTTAGATTCCTAGACAAAACCTGTCTAGATAAGTTTGTGGTCAATACTTGAAGCAGGCAATTGTCTCTCCCATCAGCTCTTTCAATCGAGTGATGGTGGCAGAGCTCCATGTGGCTGGCACAGGGAGCTCCTTTGTGGCTTCTGCTGCCACTCTGGCATGTGAAGGTGTGCTAACATATTATCTGGGCACCACAGGATGGGAAACACCAGGTTTTTTTTATTCCACCTGCAAAATGTTTTTTTCTACTCAGCACATAAACGTGGGCAAACAGGGACGATGGCTCAAAAAACAACGAGCATGATTAAAATGCTGAAAGGAGAAAAGAATATTGTTCAGCTGAGCAGGAGTGAGAGGCAGGCAACTGTCCAACTTGGAGAAACAAGGGATTTGTTTGGGGAGTCACAGAAATATTTGTGTGGAAGCCATGGGAGAAAATGAAGAAATGATGGTTTATAATAAATATCAAGACCATCTTGTGTCATTAAGATTACCAGGCTAGGAAATATTTTTTTGGGGAAAGCTCTGGCCTGCAAGTCTAGCAGAGATTTTCTAACAGCTGAAGAAGAAATACATGTATGGAGTAATTAAAATAGCATTAGATTCCCATGCAGAGCAGTGAGCATTACACAAGACTAAAAACCAGTGAGAGAAATAGAAATCGCTGCCCCAAAGTCAGCTCAGCTATCCATGGTCTCTAACCTGCAACTGTGTCAGCAGGAAATAATGGGAAAAATTAAATGGTTCAGTACAAAACCAATAATGAAGTAAAAGAAACACAAAATCTATGATATAAAATCAGTATGTCACTCATTTTTTTTTGTTGTCCAGCTCCTTTTACAACATAGGAAAAGCTGGTTTGCAGAGCCATAGCGTAAGAAAAGCTCACTGTAGGCTTTCTTGCAACTTTTGAAGCAGAAAATTATGAAGTCTATTGAATATTTTTATTTTATTGGTAGTAGAAGCATCAGTAGCAGTAATGATTGTGTTACAGTAACCTTGAGAGCCATCAACTGCATCCCCCAGCCTGATGCAAAGTGCACTCTACATATAATAACAGATGGAAGAGTTTAAAGCCTTGACAGCACTTTATGCAAAGTTTTGATTTAAAATCTGCTCCGTCCTAGCAAAGATTTATTTGTGTGTTTTTCTTTACCACTGAGAGGAATGTGAGTACTCACAATGTGGAAAGCAAAGCACACGCAGGATGAAAATCAGAAACAAGTACGCAAGAGAGGGGAGATAGGGAATATTAGCACTCCTGAAGTCTTTATTTGCCTTTGTGTCCATGAAATGTGAAGCTCTCCCACACTCAGAAATCATGGCTGAGGACCCAGAGCATAAGGCTCCCTTAAAACGTTGGATATTTAAAAATGGCAACACGGTTTGGCTTCTTGTTTGGCATCTGGTTTCTGAGCCTTGCAGTGCATCAGGATCACATCCTCAGGCTTTCCCTGGAACTGGAAGAATTAGAAATTTATGGTTTAAAAAAAAATAAAATGAGAAAGTCATGTGACTGTGTGCTTCCAGAAGCTGAGACTTGAAGAGAAAGCCCACCCTAGACTCACAATAAAATCATGAGTATTGAAAACAGCAGACTTAGGAAGCTCATCCAAGCTTTCTGCTGTGCATATGTAAAACCAGGGTGTTGTCAGGACTAGTTAGCTAATGTCATAAAGCACTCATAAGAACAACGTTAGTTATTATTTAGGAGGAAACCAAAGTGTAAAGTGTTTTACATATAAATCTGCCCTTTAGAAGAGCAACATTAAAAACGCAAGATTGAGCTCTGGATTACTGAAGGGTAATAAAGAGGTTTTAAACACAGCCATAACTCATTCTGCATGAAAATGACTCAGCAGTGTCTTGACCAAGTTGGAAACAGGACCTCTGGAAGTGATTAGGAGTGGACTGTCTCCTAACATGCCTTCCTGCACTGATCTGCTGGGGATGGCAGATGTGCAGAGCAGCCCAGTGAAAGGAGCAGACGATGGCTCTGCACCTCCACAGCCTCTGTCTCAGGAGCTGAGGGAAGAGTGGTGGCAGTGGCTCTTCTGGAATGACAGGTAATGTCTTGTAAAGAAGCAGATTGTGCTGTGAAACCCATGGTGTGGCCGTCCCTGTGTCCCTGCTGAGCGATTTTGGTGCTTTCGGACTATCTGCAGTCTGGCTGTGTGGACTGAACACCCCCTCTAGCAGCCACAGCCCATCCAGGGCACTCCTGGGGTGCTTTTGGGCAGAGCAATCCAGTCTGCACTGCTAAGACCATGCTGCCATGGAAGCAGATTTGGGTGAGTGGGGACAACAGCAAGATTTTCTCCAAAAGCTACTGAGGGGAACCAGGCCGATGCCACCCGCAGCTCAGCATGGCTGGTCTAAGGAACACAACCTCTGAGAGCAGAACTGAGCCTTCTGCAGAAAATATTTGTGCCAAGTGTTTTTCTTCTTTGTCCACTTGTGGGTTCATACAAATATTGCCAAGCTCCATGTCGTGGGTGAGGACTTGGTGACAGCAAATGCAATCTTGCTGACACAAGGCTCGCTTTTCCTCTGCACCTTTTGCAGGCTCTTCTGAAGACCTCCCTAGCCCAGACACCCCCAGCTAAGAATTCCTAGTCTCATTCTTTTGGATCAGGTCTGAGAGCAGCAGAGCTCTGTTCAGTTTGATGGCAGTGAAATAATTCACACATGTTGAAACATTCATTTCCTGGCTTTGGCTGCCTGGGAGCTGGACCTGTCCTGAGCGCTGTGACACTGCTCGGAGGCGCTCGCTGCTCCGCTCCCCTCTCAGATGTAACGTGAAGAGAGTGCTGTTGCTTTGTTAGGAGAGAGTTTAAAACAAACAAGCCACCACCAACTGCAGTTCATGTATATGGGTATGATTTTAAATTGCAAACAGGAGGCTACTTGGCTTTGCATAGTAAGCATTGTCTGGCAGTAAATTGTCTCCTCTGATCTCCCCGAGCCTTGGATTGCTGCTGTGAGATTGTGTCACAACTAGTCATTAATTATTTCATCAAATGCTTATTTTTCTCATTTCCTCATCATTATTTCCACCTAGTTTCTTTTAAATTGGATCCATTTATTGGCAAGGCTTATTTCACCCCTAAGTGGGGTCTGGGCTTTGCAGAGAGGAACACTGACCTTAGAAAAATGCAGTGTTAACATGTAGTTCATGTGCATACATTTGCATATACACTGGGCAAGAAATTACTGTACTTGTGTATAAACATTGCTCTGGAACTCTGACCCTCCTCTCATTCACTCTGGAAGCAAATTCTCCTTCTCACTACCTACAAATTCCTCCCCTCTTCCTATCTGATAAACATGATAAATGATAAAATATTGTGGGGAAAAAAACCCCAACACTGCAAAAAAAAGATATTGCCATTCTTACCATGGGAATGAATAAATGAGAGGAAAGGGAAAAGGGAGGAGGAAAAAGAAAAAAGGGGAAAAGGAAAAAGGAAAAAGGATAAAGGGAAAAGGGAAAAAGGGAAAAGGGAAAAAGGGAAAAGGAAAAAGGGAAAAGGGAAAGGGGAAAAGGTGAGTGAAGCTCTCAGGAGATTCATGTCCTTGGGAGTTACTTATTTTTGAAAAGTGACACAGTGTTCTTGGAAAAATGGAGACCCCTCCTGGTAATTCCAGCCCTGATAGGCAAGACAGGATAGCACAACTCATGGAGATAATTACAGCAAGAGAGTTGGGACTACTGAGCCAGAGAAGTGGAGGAGGAGCAAGGCAGCCAAAACATCCAGTAGAGAGGCTCAGAAAGATCCCCTGTCACCAGCTGCTGAGATGCAAGCAAAAAGAGAAATGGGAAGAACTGCCAGCCCCTCCATCCCCTCAGAGAACAAAAGCAGCCTCACATGCACATTGTAGGGAACAGCCTGAAGAACAGAGGCCGTGGGGCTGCAGTGGGACAGAGGTGAGAGAATGCCCCAGACAGGCTTCCAGGTAGTCCCAGTGATACAGCACCCTGGTGCTAAACCAAAATTTGTTGTGTCAGCCAGAGAGCTGCTGCTGCCACCCTTGCACAGCTGATGCTGGAGCAGCCTGGCTGCAGGAGGCAGCGATTTGCTGGCCCTCATCTTGGTGAAGAGCCCCGTTGGTTTTGGGAAATACAGTCTTCACAATCTGTTCAGCATGTTGTGAGTGCAAAGCAATGCAGAATTTCTGCAAGATCCCTTTGTGTCTGACTCAGCAATGGCAGCATGATAAGCATGGTTTGTCCTGCAGCTTGTGCTAAAGAACGCAAGACCTTACCACAAGGACTGCAGCTCTTTCACAATATGAGAGCACAAGAACAGAAGAGCAGCCACACTGGGCCAGGCCAAAGGTCCATCTAGCTCCTGTCTCCAACAGTGGGCAAAAGCAAAATGCCTGGGGAAAAGTATGAACACTGGGTAAGCACATACAATATTTCCCCTGAGTGCTCTCCCAGCCACCATCTCCAGATTAGAAAATTTTGGAGCCAAGGATGTTTTGATGTGCTTAGAGCCCTGGGTTGCATCCTTCAACAGTTCTTGTGCTTTCTCTAATCCTATGCTTTCTCAAGACTTACTCTTTCTGAGCTCTTATTTATTTGCCCTTCAGATACTTTTCATTGTCTTCCTGCTGGATGTATGCCCCTTTATATAATTCATCTGTGTTTTCACAGAGTTTTAGTCATACATGCTCCTTCTTTCTTCTCCATCCTTCAAACTTCACCACAACTCATGAAGAAGATGCCTAAAGCTCAAAGTCACCCACAGGGACTGTCCATCACTTGAAAGTTGCTATAAATCCTCAAAACCTTCTGGTTCCATGGTATGCATATTGTCCCATATTTATTCAACCATACTGTTTCTTTCTGACCCTTCACTTTTGCAGCTCCTTGTCTAGGCTGGTGCCCCTTTTTGAGGTTTACCTGTGGTCCCCCCCAGATCTCAGTGCATTGTCAGAATCTCTCCTGAAATGTTGGGCTAATTTATGGCAGAACTGTTGATTAGAAATGGACCGAGTTCTTGATGCTGTCGCCTTGTGTAATCAAGGCTGGACCACAGAGTGTGTGACACTCCTAGGTGGATGAAACATACATCAGATTTCTGCAGTGTGAAAAAGACAAAAGCCTGAGGTCTTTCCAGAAATCCCCATGCAATCTTTATGGCTCCTGAGAAGGACCCATAAAACTGTCTGCAAGCCCTTTTTGACAAAGACCCCATTATGAGGGGACAGTGGCTCAGCTTTAGGAATTCAGGCAGTGAGGAGACAAATCCCTGAGCTCTGCACGTCCCCTGAGTCGCTGAGACAGTAATATGGATGTTACCAGCTAGGGGAGGAGTTGGTGTTAGAGATCACAGCTGTCCCTTTTGGGAAGGTGGTGTCCATTCTTCACCCTGGACTGCCTCAGTGATGAATCACCTCTCCAAGAAAGATGCTCCCAAGAGTGCAGCGGGTTCAAAGAACTGCTCTTGCATCCATGGAGATGAGTCAAGTCTCTGCTCTCTATGCTTCCTGTTGGATTGTCAGCAGTGCTGACATGCAGAGCCCACTGTTCCTCTCTGTGGGGTAGGAAACCCCAGGGGCTTCATCAGTAGGGCTACAAGCTTTAAAACTTCCTTTTCCTTTTCCTTTTCCTTTTCCTTTTCCTTTTCCTTTTCCTTTTCCTTTTCCTTTTCCTTTTCCTTTTCCTTTTCCTTTTCCTTTTCCTTTTCTTTTCCTTTTCCTTTTCCTTTTCCTTTTCCTTTTCCTTTTCCTTTCCCTTTCCCTTTCCCTTTTCCTTTCCCTTTCCTTTCCAGGCTGTTTTTCCTCTCTCCACTCCTTTTTCATGGAAGGGAAGTAGGTCAGGGAATCTCAAATGATTCTCCTTACTCTTTCCTCATCAGTAACCAGAGTGAGGGATTGAGGCTCACAGATCCTGGGGTTTTTTCCCCATCCACATGCTCTATAGATATTCATTATATAGAGTTAATTTCTTGCCTGGCCTCTATTTTTGAAGGTTGAATTCCAATGCTTATAGAAATGGCACACTCTGGGCAGAGTTCTCCACATTTCCCTGTGCTGACATTGAGACCACATTTCCATTTCTGCAGGGGGCATGTTTGAATGCCCAACAGCCTCGGGCCTCTCCCTCCAGTGAGTGTGCAGCATTTTGGGCAGTGTTCTTGTGAGCTCCTGAGCAGGGCCCTGCCAGCAGAGATCTTAATTTAGAAAAGCAAATAGCAAGGCAAGCTTCATCTTGCTGCACACACAAAGAACAGAGAGGATGTACAAAAATGTGTAGCTCAACTCTTGGATGCTCAACACCAAGACTTGGCAGAGGAGCCATGGCAGGAGTTGTGGAGTGTCAAACCCTGCCAAGCCAGCTGTTGTTCACCTCTGCAAATGGCATTGGGAGAATCTGGAGATATTTTAACCCTGCAGCACACCCTGACTTCTCAAGCCATCCCAGCAGAAGACCTGCTGCAAACTGCTCCAAAACTGGAAATAGTTTCTGCCCTAGAAAGAGCACACAAAGCACAGAGGAGAGCTATTATCAGCATAAACAGAGTCTTATTTTGGCTTTTCCTGTTGCCCATTTGGGTCTGGTGTGAAGTTGTTGTCCTGAAACTAACAGCAGGCACACGCATATATGACACCAACAAAGAAGGAGATGTTGCCATTCTCCACTGGAATTAAAAATCTTGCCAGGAAGGGGAAAGAAGATTTTTATATATGGTGTTGCTACATTCCCATGACTCTACAGAGCAGGAAAATGGCTTAAGAATTCTTACTTAACATCTCTATCATATAAGCAAAATAAGAATCTTTTATAGCTAAGGTTTTCAGTGTAAAAATGCTGGGATAAAAAAGGATACTTAAACCCCATTTAAAGTAAATACATAAATAGACATTTGTTTAGAAATGTTTTCTTCAGTTGAAAGAAAAGAAGTTATTCCAGCATTACCTCCACCCACACTTTTACTCTACCTATTCTTTAACTTATCTAAAATATTAAATATTTTTAGTACTTGCTATAGAGGGACTGAATTCTTAGGGGCAAGACTTCTTTCCCCAGCATCTAACACAACAAGGTTACGCCCTGGCTAATAGCCAGGACATCTGTTCCCAAATAAATACAAATGCTGCACCTCAGCATGCACCTTCTGATAGCTGTCAGGACTGTAATTCACAGCACACATCTCACCCAGGGATTTTTCTGCACAGCACTCCAAAGCCCTAACAAGCTCTGAGCAGATGACAAAACAGCCTGGTAAGCTGGCAGCGATAGCAAAGATGGACATTTTTGCAGGAAATTTTGCAGAGATTCATGCAATTTGTTTTAAACCAGAAATACATTATGGAAACCCTACACATCTGCATAATTGCTCACTACACAATTCCAATTCGTACAGCCCACTGTGCTGGAATATGTGCACTGATCCCCTGAGGTGCACTGGGCTCATCTAAAACAGATTAGCACTAATCACAGTGTCTTCTCACACTTCTAGGCAAGGATGAACAGAGGGAATGAGTTGTCCTGCCCCTCGTGCACATGCAGAGACTGCACAGCTCATTGTGTCCTGCTCTCAGCACCATACAGCTTATCTCCTTATGGAGGAAACATCACCACACACAGCCCATGGTTTCATTTTCAACAATCTGTCTGGTTTAATTGTAATTAGCCCTTTTAAGAGCTTTACACTGAAACATGGACACCCCTAGACCAGACTAGCTGTCATTACAGGGCCAATGCCAGCAGCCTGTCTCAGAAGCCCCTTTGGTCACAGCCACTTTTGCTCATCTTCCTGATGTTCCATCAAATGTACATCGGACACTTCTGAGTTCCAGCTTCCACCAAAGGACAAACATAACAGCAGGGGCACATTTTGGTTCCAAATGTCAAGCACAGCAGGTGTATGAGCTGCAGGAGCTCATGGGTGCCTCACACCCACAGCAGGAGCTGCCCCTGAGGCTGCAGGCATCTCTCAGCTCCTCTCTGTGCTGGCACCACAAAGCTGAGCCCTGAGCAGACACAGACTGGGTCTCTCCTGCCCTCTTGCCTGTGTGTCTCCAGCAGCAGCTGCACATGGGATAGTGGGGAGTGTAAGGGGGATTTAAATTAGCACTTCCAGCTTGGCTAGGAAAGGCACCCAGAAAGCTAAAGGGACAGCGTGGTGCCAGTGCTGTTTCTGAGATAGCTCAATTGAAAGCAAAAGGGGAATAATATATTGGAACTGAGGCAGAATTACACAATGAGAAGGGGCTGGGATACTACTCAGTTGACAGAGTCAGCAAGAGAAGAGAGCCTTACTCATGCATCAAGAGAGGAACTGGATATATTTTTGGAAGTGAAGCAAACTGACACAAAAAGTCACTGGCCAAGGTTAAATGAGTTGCAGAAGAAACTAATAATTTATATGTCCTGGGCTGATAAGGGCAAGTCTTGCTGCACTTTCAAGGTAGACTTCCCCCGTTTCTTAGTGTTTCTGCTTTGATTGCATACTTTGTGCATATTGATGAGATTAAATGCAATTACTTTGGAGGTGTGAAGACATGATTGCTTTGAAACTAAATCAATGGGACAAATCCAGACTTCCTTCCCCAAAGCCAGTAGAGAAAGGCTGGATTTACACAAGTTTGGCAAAAATCAGTATTCAGCTTTTGAGAACAAGTAACATAACATAACATAACATAACATAACATAAAACATGACATAAAACATAACATATAACATAACCAGCACTTGAGAATATATTGATAACACTGTAGAAGGGATATTCTTTCTTTCTCTACCATGAAATAAAAGTACTTATGGGCTGAAACACAAGCTGAAATTTTACAGCTCCCATTGGTTCAGCTTCTCTGAAAAGTCAGTGCTGTGCATAGGCACAATCTCAGTGGGAAAATAAGGATGAAGCATCCTGGAAATGAGAACAGCTCTTCCCTGGCTCACATTAAATAAATCCATTCAAGTAAATGTATCAAACCCACCACCACCATCACCTACTGAGTGGAAACTGAAATCCTTTACCAAGGGGAGGGAGGAGGTGTGTGAGGGGTGTCTTCCCTCTAAACTTGGGAATGAGAATGAAATATTACATCAGGTTTTCTCAGAAACTAATCTGTGGCTTTCAGGCCAACATGGGTTATTGCCAATGACAATTAGATTTCTGCATCAGCAGGTCACAGAGATCAGGTGGGGCAGAGGGAGTGCATTTATCAGCCCAATGAGACAAGGCTGAGCTCTGTCCACTGAGTCCTTCTGACGTCTCCCTGTCCTGAGGCTGGGGCTGGGGGTGGAAGTAACCCTTTGAAACACACAACCCAGCTGTACTCAAGGGCAGCTGCAGGCCACCCCTGGCAGGCAGCTGAGGTGCTTCCAGGACAATCAGGGGATTCTCTAAAGCCAGGAGATGAAATGACTGCACAACACCCATGGTGTTTACAACTAAAGGCGAGACAGACGAGACAGTGGTGGTGATACCTGTGCTAACAATACCACATTGATTTTCTCAGAGCCACCGTGGGGCCAGCAGCTCAGGCAGTGCCCTCTTGCCTCCTGGGTTGTTGTCCTCATGCACAGAATTCCCCAGGTCTGCACGTCAGGCTCTACAGGAGGCCCAGGCATGGTTGGCACAGAGACAAAGGCCAGTGGGCAGGCTGATGGGGATATGGGTGCTGTGGCACTGCAGTGGCCAGCCTCCCCTCAGGTGGGTGGTGTGGACTCAACACACGCTGCCCTTGCTGGGAGTCCTCCCTGCTGGGTGGGCTGCTCTACAAAAGAACCTGGAATGGATGCAGGACCTGTTTTGTCAGAAGACAGCGTCAGACAAGAGGCACCTACTGCCACAGAATGTGTTGTGGGGTCTGGGATCTGCACCCTGGCTCTTGGAGTCAAAAAAGAGGAGAGAGGTGAGAGGACAGGATCAATGTCACATCTGCCTGGGATCCTGGCTATGCTGCAGACACACTGGGGCAGGAGGTCCAGCTACAGAGCCCCAGTTAGTTCTGGGACAATCTGAGGGTATTTTGGCCCCTCAGAGCTGCACAGCAGAGCCCAGAGAGTTGCCCCTCAGAGCCTTTCCCAGCCTCTCCCCAGAGCCTGAGAGAGTTTGGCCCGATTTGTTTGGATGCCCTTGATTTTGGATCAAGCCCAGAATGCAGGCAAGGTTTCAACAGAAGATGGTTGGGACCAAAGCTATTCAAAGAACCCTAAAAACAAGCTGATAAAGGAACATTTATGACACAGTCCCCATTTTATAAATGAAGCAAGAGATAAGAGCAGATAAGAGATTAGAGGACATAAACCCTCTGCCTTCCTCTACCAGTCCATGATACTGATCATGCCCAACTGGCTTTAGCCCAAGGACCTGAGACACTGCAGTGTTGAGGCCTAAGGTAAAACATCATGAACCGAATATAGATCTCCTGTTGTGGCCATGATTCCTGAATGATAAACACAACTTCCCTCACAATGAAGCACTGAGTAGATAATAATAGCCTTAGATAAAACTTTTACAATAAACCACTTAAGTTTTATATTGAAATGTAGGAATCTGGGATTGTGACTAGAATGAGGAAAGCAAGAACTTGCAGTGTCTAAAAGGTACACCAAGAGGTCATGGTTGAAGAAACCTCAGAAGCAAGACTTGCTACTACCAGCCCAGGTTTAGATTCTGTAACATTACAGAATTATAACTTCATTAGCAGAATTGCATGATTGTAGCATAAAAATAAGTTTAAAAAGCAGTTAGAAATTAATAGTGCTAATAGCAGCAAACTAATGAATTTGTCTCATCTTCCTAATCCTGACACATGTGGATACTTCAGTTGTGCAAGTTGTACATTGGCTGCACGCCCAGCTGGGAGGGCTGTAGCATTTGACTGAAGAAAATCTGCATTTCCTGACTTGTTCTTATTTTTCATACATCTTGGAATAATGTACAATAGCATACATTTCCCTCTCAATCTTTAAACAAAACCAACCAGAAAAAGACAAAAAGCAGCTTATAGCCAGGGCTTCTTTTTCAGAACATCTGCTCTTCAGCTCAGTCAGGCTCTGTGCCCTGTGAAACTAGATTTTAATGAAGAAGGAAAGGAAGAGGAAGCAAAATTACCTGTGGCTTTGCTTCTGAAGAACTGGATGGTTACTTTAGGTTTGCTTTAGCCTGGCTCTGAGCACAGGTGTTAACTACAGAAAATGTGTTGCTTTCCTGAACAGCCTTTAGTAACTGGGGGAGGAACGTGTGGTGTGATGGGCAGGAGTCTGCTGCCAGTCAAGCAGGTTCATGGAGTATAAAATTCTCCTTCATTTTTTACCTTTTGAATTTATGTACTGCATAAGTGTGTTACTGACTATCACTGTTTCCTCAAGTACAGGTGAGTCAAACTGGACCAACATGAATTTGAAAATGTCAATAATCAGCACATTTAATATATTTACTGCCAAGCATTTCAGAAATACTCTGTTTCACTAAACCTTAGCACTAGATCCTCTTACATAACCTGAAGAACAGATCTCTTTTTGTTTTTAAAAGGCACTCAGGGTTGTCAGGTTGGCTGCCAGCTGCTATCTGCCTGCTGTGGTCGGTAACTGTAAATGTGGGGCCATTTTGAAACCAAAAGATTAAAGGCAAGAAGGGGAAGTCCAACAACTTGAAGATGCTATCACCAATCCCCAGCTGGCCAGGGACAGGAAGCAAGAGAGGATGGCATACATAACATACAACCTCTATGGCAGCAGGACAAACAAGAATTAAAGGCTGTAGAAGTGGTAGAGATTATTTCTCTGTGGGCTTGGTCACTGCAGGCACTGAGGGCCTGGGCTCTCTCGTGGTGCACGAGGGACACTTTGTCCTACAGCACAGAGGCTTTTGCAGCTGGTTTAGAAAGGGAGCATGGAATAAAAAATAATGGCCTGCAAGGGAACTTGAGGATCAGACCTCATTCTCATGAGTGTTAGATCTTTGTATTGACCACAGTGCAGGGGTATTCAGGATCTGAATGGTTTCATCACCAGTTTAATTGCAGATGAAATAAGACGAGAAACAAGACCCAGCTTCACATGCACGGCTTACAGGGAAACATAATGTACTCATCAGCTCAGGAGCCCGTGTGCAGGGGAAGGGTTGCCATTAGGAGAAGGCCATTCCAGGCCAAACATGAAAGAGCCAGATGTGGTAAGGCACAGCAGCCCCTGAGAACAGGCCTGGAGAGGCAGGAGTGCTGGGTGTGCTGAAGCACACGAGCAGAAGTTCTGGCAGAGCTGTTGTGCTCCCTCTCAGAGCTCAGCCCGAGGTGAGGCCCCTGCTCAGGACGTGCTCAGGACATTTGCTGCTGTTCTGTGTCCACTTGAGGTGGCACATGTGTGTGCTTTGGCTGTGGCTGCCCCTGCAGCTGGGCCACGGTGCAGTGGCTGTCAGCAGTGTGCCACCCCATCCACAAAGAGTCTGGGATATTTTTCAGCTCCTTGTGATCCCTGAAGGCCTGTGTAAACCAGAACTCTCATTCCTGGAAGGAGCAAAGCACTAAGGCCAGTGCCAGGCACAGGACAGGGAAAGGAGAGATGCTGACTGACAGCCAGAGAATTCAGCCAGCTCCAAGGATCTGGCACACAGCTCATTAAACACCTCACAGTGCAGCCCAGATCGGTTTTTAAGTTTTGTTAATGCCACAAAGTAAATTGTACCTGTAATGCACTTGCATCCACAGCTTGCATCAGGTTGGATTAAGGTATAAAAAGCTTCTTAAGCACAAAAGTGGTGATTGTAAAAGCGCTGTCATTAATGACACTGTGCTCATTTAGAGCAGAGCTCAGGCACAGCCTACCTAGCGTCACTGCAGAGAAATCAAAGTGGGCACATTCAGCCTAAGCACTAATACTCAATATCTGCACCAGTGAGGTAATTACAATAATCCCTTAATTACTGGCACCAGGAGAGTTTGAGGAAAACCTGCCTGGCAAACAAGCTCAACCTATAAAAACAGAAGTTCACAGACTTGAGAATGCAGGAAATATAGAAGTGGATGGTTATATCAGTACAAATAAAGAACAGCCAAAGAGGGAGACACATGAGAAGAAGAAGTAGAATCCACATTTTATGCACAGCTTTCTGGTCTTTGCTCTTTGTTTCCCTCAGTTTTTTTTCCAGCAGAAACACAGGATCCATTTAACAGACTTCACTGAGGTCCCTCCACGCCTCAGCTCCTCATCCTTTGCACTTCACCTGCTGCAAGAGCCAGAACATGTAAAAGTGCAGGCAGGATGCAGCAGGACAGGAGCTGGCTGGATCACCAGCTGGTCTCTGCACACCAGCACACAGCCAGCAGCAGTCCCTGTGCTGGCCCGAGTGGCATTAGGTGCTGCCAGGAAATGCAGAAAGACTAGATAAAAACTGAAAGGAAATGAGCAGTGCCAGATGCAGTGAATTTTACCAAGGACAAGGCTGTGCCTGAGCAGCTTGCCCTGAGTGAGGGGCTGTGTGTGGCTCTGTTGCCTCAAAAGCAAAGAATGTGGACTGTTAGTCACAGCTGGCTTCCTGTTCTCTCCTGCCTCTGCAATGGAGAGACTTGTGCTGGGACATCCAGCCTGGCACCCCGGCCCTGGGCTGTGAAGGAGAGGGAGAAAGTGGCACCAGTGTTCTCCATCACACTGCCAGCAGCCCTGCTGGGCTTTGGGAAGCCAAGGGAAGCCCAGGTGTCACCTACAGCAAGCAGTGATGCTGGCCTGGAAGCACAAGTCACAGCCCAGGCGACCTCTGAGGAACTGCCTTGGTCAGAGGAGAGGAAGGGTTTCAGGTACATTCCCCAAGACAGAAATCTCCTTGGAAAGATTTTAAAAATGGCATTATTCAACAATTTGGCATCTCAGGACACTGGAGTGCCCTGCTTGCACTGAATTTTCCCTCTTTGATTAATAAAAGAGGTGGCCACAAACTCTGGCTCCGAGAGGACTTGGTTCTGTGATCTCAACATCAGAGCTCCAAAGGTGATGGTGGGGAGCATATCATGCTGAACTGCCTGGAAAGTCTACTTAGGCTCTGCAAACAGTACACTCAGGCTGTTTACTAACAGCAAATCACAAATACAGCATAGCACACGCTGTGTTCAAACTACAAACCACTGTCAAATCACTAAAATAGAATAAAATACGCCAAGCAAAGCACTGAACAAATTCTGCCACAACAGTCTTCCCTTCTCAGGATGGCATTTGTTGCTCATCCTCAGTGCTTGGCTCTAGCACATGCAACTGGCCAATATCAATTCCTACAAAAATTCACAGGCAGTTTGGCCATTTTTTCAATTGTAGAAGCATAGGCAAGTCTGCATTGGGGTCCAGGCATGAGTTTAATTAGCTGATAATTACACTACGTTATTGCACTATGTGAAACAATACCAGTGGATAAAGATTTAGGGAAACATGAGTTTTATGAAGCAAAGAAGTGCATACCCCCACTATCATGGGGTGCCATCAGTGCAGATTTCCAGCTTCAAATGACCAGTCTGTTTCTCATAGAGGAGGTACTGGGGGAGACAGAAACGAGCACAAACCTACTGGAAACTTCTAGTATTAATTAAAGCAAAACCCATGTCCAGCATCCTTTGGGACTTTGAGAGCAGTTGTGTGCAACACTTTGCTGAAAATTGCCTTGTTCTGTGATTGTAAAAAAGAAAACAAACAGAAGATTTGTTCTTATATTCACTCCTCCTACACCAAATATCAGGCCAAGTTTACAAGCTTCACTGACTTCAGTAAAGACACCCCCAAGACTAAATCTGGCTTGCTGAACTTTGCGCCTCTTTAAATTTGGAGTAAATGTTATTAGTTGTGAAGACGATGGACTGAGCCAGACAGGGCAGGCACGTGCTGTGCAAGCTTCCCCACAAAAGTTCTGCTGATACAACACAATCCTGACCTGGCCAGGATTGCTGGTTTTACAGTCTGCTTTTCTTAAAGAGAAACTGCTACCAGTGTGACACTAGACACGATTGTTCTGTGACAATGAGCACGCCCTTCCTAGGAATTACACCAGACAAACTTCATGGCAGACCCAAAACAGCCTTGAATTCTCCTGTGGGTCTAACAGAAAAGAAAACCTAATTAAATCACCAGGGCAAAAAGCCTCCTCATCATTTACACCAGAAGCCTGATGTTCAGGTTTCACCAAAAACCTCTCCAAACCTGGGTAAATCCACCAAAAATAGATCATGCCACACCTGGCTAGCAGTTTCCTGGAATGCCCTAGTAAGCTGGTAAAGGAGACACAATGAAAATGCAATATTTTTATGAAGGCCCATTAAAGGTGTGTATATCATGAAGGATGTGTGTACCTTGCAGCACAGAAAGACACCAGCAAAGTTATTGGAGCAAATTTTGCCACTTTTTATGCTCTTACTGTAGTCTTGTTCTATGTCTTGCCCTCAGGCTTAATAATGAAATGATTCTATATAATGGGTGGACTAGAGAGTTGTATATATTCTCTCTGCTTAATTGCCATTGTGTTCTGTGGTTTATCATGCAATAACAATGAATCCATCATAATTAAATCTGGGAATTATTAAATTGATTCTATTTATACATTCTGTCATCTTCCATAGGAGCTGCAAAAATCTGTTGTCTTTAATGAAATTGCACTAAAAATCTTGGAGCCCATTCTAAATCTTATAAGGAAGGGTTTTACCTGTGGTGGTTACTCCTAGTGAAAACTGGGTAATTATGTTGGGTATAAATAAAGACTGGAATTCACATTTGTAATAATTAGGTTTGTTTGGCTTTTAATGTCAAAAATTAAGGACTTAACTTGTTTACTGCCTAACTATAGATCAGTTTTTGTGGAGATGTTTATAATGAAGTTCAGCAGCAAGGGAGCAATATAAAAACCAAGGAACTGGAACCGATCTCAGGAATAGAAGTTCAGCATTGTCCTGATAATTATGCTGGCAGCCACATTTGCATGAAACCATTTTTTTTTCTGTAGTACTCAATTAAGGTTATTCAGCTGCCTTGATGTGTTTAGAAACAAAACCACTGGCATCCAAATAAGGCTAATAACAAAAATGCAATATGATGTTTCCCATTTCCAGCAAAGGGTAAGAGAACAGATGTTCCTTATGCTGCCATGTTTCACCAGCACAGGGGGGAGCTGAGAAAGTTTGCAATTCATAGTGACAGTGCCATTAAACTAATGCAGTGCAGAATGTGCCTGATGGAAGCATGCAGCTCTGAGCAATCCAGGCACCCAGCAAAGGATGGGGAGAGCTGGAAACGGCCTTTCAGGTTAAAGGAGAAAGCCAAACGCTCTAGGCTCTCTTCCCTTTTGCACAGAGCTGTTGGGTAGGACTGCTGGTGGTATTGAGGCTCCTCATGCTGTCTGGACAGGCAGGCTGTGTCACCGTGTCACCGTGTCCCATGGAGGGGACAGCCAGCAGTGTCCCTCAGCCACCTCAGCCCATGGAGGGATCATGCTGCTTTCTCATGGGCAGCACATTGCTGCTCTTGGCCCAGCCACAGCGAGGGGAGGACAGGCACAAGGTCCAGAGCTCCTGGGACATCCTGGCTCTGCTGGCATCTCCCAGAGCCGGGGGCTGCTGCTCGGTGCCTTGGCACAGCCGTGTGTGCCCTCAGTGCCCTGGTGTGCCACAAGGCCAGATCTCCCTTGGGATGGGATGGGATGGGATGATGTGATGATGTGATGATGTGATGTGATGATGTGATGATGTGATGTGATGATGTGATGATGTGATGATGTGATGATGTGATGATGTGATGCTCTCTGTGTCCATGGCTGCAGGGAGGGCTGTGGAGAGCCTTCCAGTGGGGCAGGGGCTGCGGGACTGATGTGGGATGGACAAGCAGCCTTTGCTTCTCTGAACTGTTTATTCCCCTGCAGAGTTCTCCTGGTGGTGGGTACTTGTCCCTCTGTCACACTCTGGGACACCAACCAAAGCTGCAGAGGAAATCAGCCCGGTTGGGACCCTGCACACGAGGCCAGCCCTGGGAACAGCACCGAGGGCTCTCGGGGCTCTGCAGGCAGGACAGCTCCGCTCCCTGGGCACCACTGCAGGCATGACAGGGTGACCACTAGTGTGACAGCCAGCTGTGAGCCCCAGGACTGCCTGTGCTCCCAAGGAAACACCAAAGTCCTTTTGGAGCCATCCTCCATCCCCCCTTGGGCAGCACACCCAGTGACAGCTGAGCAGGGAGAGCCTTTCCCGCTGGAAATCACCAGGATGAGCTGAACAAACCATTGAGCAAACACATTCCCCCCAGGGAGATCTCCTCTCCTGAACTCGAGTCATCCCAGTATCCCAAGGACATAAACCCACGAGCAAAACGCTGCATGACATGTATGACATTCTGGGGAGCGGGGACAGGAACCACAAACTGCATCCACCGCCTTCAAAGCTCTGCCAGCGCCCGGGTAAAGAGTTCATGCCTGGCCACGGGTCGTGCCTCGATGGGAAGGCTGCTGGAAAACACACAGCATCCAGCAAAGGGCAGGTCTCCAGTGATGCAGATGCAATCAGGGCCACTCACAGAGAAGGAGACACTCAGAATCCAGTGGCCACCGAAACAAAGCCTAACTGACCCAACACTGGTTTTGCTTTCTGTGCAAATTCCTTGGGAAGGCTGTGTGTGCCCGCTGTGCCCGAGCAGACAGGTTGTGCTCCAGCCCACTCCTGGCTGACCAGACTCAGAGGGGTGCTGAGCACCTCCTCAGCTGCAGCAGGACCTCAGCACTTTCCAGCATCAGCCCCTTGGGCAGATCTGGAGTATTTTCACTGACCTTCCTTCAAATGAGTCTTGCCATGCCCCACAATGCCAAAGTAAATAAATAAATAGACTAACAAGCAGAAATGCCTTTACCGGACATTATTCTGGGCTGATTGGTTGTGAAACTTTACTCAAAACCCCAAAACCACAAAAACTGCCAGTTTTCCAAGCCCTGTGTTTTTCATAGCTCTCATAGCATTCTGAATAGTTTGCATTTCCAACATAGAATAAATATACATTTAAGCTAGTTGGATTATTGACACAGAAATTAAAAAAAAAAAAAAAAAAAGGCACTTAACTCCTTGTTCTGTTTCTTTTCTGTTTCTTTTTCCCATGAAGTGAAATAAGAATTAACACCACTGAACTATGCCTTGGACATTCACAGCTACAGATGTAAGTGCTGACTACAGGCAGAGTGCCTGCAAAGCATTCATGCAAAATTCATTGAATAGGTGTACTTTAAATTAAAAACAAATCAAAACTCACCACTTACATCTGTATGTCATTTACCCAGAGAAGGCCTATGGCAATGACCCCAGGCACTTGCACTGTTTTCCTCAGTGCATTATAGCCCTTGTTCTTTAATGTTAGCACATCTCCATAGTTCAGCTGAGCTCACTCTAACGTGTTGGGCTGTAGTTACTCCTTCTTTACACATGGAATAACAAGTAATTTAGCCAGAAGTCAGTGGCAAAGGAGTTTCAGCCATCAGCTCCCCGCTCTTAGGGACTCTGTGTTTAGTATTTAGTTGAGTTCTAAGGGCAGAGGTCTGTGGTTACACCTGGTCAGGGTGTACCTGTCTGCTGCCTGTGCCATGCCCCAGCACACCACTCCTCTGACCTGCCCAGGGCCACAGCCACAACGCCTGAGTGCAAAAAATATTCCAGCTGCTGATCCTCTATTGGAAAATAAGGCACAGAAGACAATTTCTCCATTATTCCCTCAGAAAAGCTTTTGTATTTCATATGGTCATAATGCTGTAAACTCAACACAGTGCCAAGCAAAAGGGAACTCAAGGACAGGAGGACAGACATCTGGGAAAGAAAAGCAGTCAGTTATATTTGGAGATCATTCTCTAATGAGTAACCTTATACAGTTATTCAAATACAAATGGGTAGCTGAAGTGTCATGTATGATTAAATCTCTGCAACAAATTATGTTAATATTGTTACTTCAAGAACAGAAATTAATTTAAAAGTTACAAAATGTGGGCATGGAAATTATGTTGTCTAGAACCTGTATACACAGCTTCCCCTTTCTTGCAATAGCTGGATGAATTACTGAAGTTGCAAGAAAATGAGAACGTGCCAAGTAAAGTATTAGAGACTTCAAGAGCCTTCACTGAAACCTCCACTCCTCAAGAACCTTCCTTCTTAGTACTCTTCATGCACACAAGTGTGATATAAAGAAATATTCATGAAAGAACAGGAGCAGTATTGTGTGTGTAATTTTTATCCAAAATGTACCTTTGAGATTATTTAAATTAAATAGTTTTGCTGGGGGAAAAAAAACCCCTATCAGTTTGAGTTTCAGCACTTACCTTTCCCTCAGCCTTTGTGCTGTTCTCTAGTTATAGGCAATGTAAATGGATTGATCTTTTTTTCAGCTTCATATTTGCTCCTGACCTGCTTCATTCACTTGCCTAAACAGCTCTTAGGAGATGGAGAGCCAAGGACATTTGGGCAGTTGTTTAAAATCAGGAATTGACATTAGAGCTATTGGGATAAGGAAGTGCTTTCCTGAAATGGCCCCTTGGTCCAAGTTTCATTTCTATTGAAAAAAACCCTTTCTTTAAAGCAATAATAATTGAACTGTGAAAAGAAAGTAAATGCAAACAACTTCAGTTAAGCTTCAGTTCCTGCTATTTAAACAGAAAAAAAATCCCTTTCAGCTCCAGTTATAGCCTGGGCCTAGGAGTGTCCAAGTGTTCACACAAACACCCATCCTTTCTCTGGGACAAGAGGAGTCAGACACAAGCGTGGTGCAGCAGCACTCTGTGGAGAGCAGGAACCAGAGATCCTGGGCAGACTGACTGGAGCTGGCTGCATTCAGCACAGGTGCCTAACCAGGCAGGACAGATTCACTAAATCAAGTGAAACAGCAACAGCCAGAGCAGCCAGGCTGCTTTTCACTGAAGAGCCAAATGCCTTCAGGACTGCCTGAGTTCAATACAGAGCATGCAACCAAAAGTCTTTTATTTATTTCTTTGTTCTTCTGTGCTGAGGGAGGGATGCCATTTTTCTCTGCATGCTGCTGCAACATAGTCACCTATTAAAGTTATGTTTGTGCTCATTCCTGGAACTTGTAATGGACAGTAATTGTGCCTCTAATAGTAAAATTGCTCTCAGCTAGGCTTTAGTTTTGCTGTGATGCATTCTCTACTGTCACCCAAATCCCGGGATAATAATGAGGTTGAGCTTTTATCACAGACAATAAAAACAGAGTACAAAGTATTGCCGAGAAACAAAGCAGAGCACTTCCCATCTGATGATCAGAATGTAGCACATACAGGTTGTCCTAGTTACAGGGGTAGGAGGCAGAGCTTACCATGATGTGGGGGAGACCAAAACTGAGTATTCTACAGTCCCCTACATCATCTTTAGTGAACTGACTTTTGAAGGAAGAGGAAGGGTGGCCAGTCCTCTCTGGCCCAGTGCTGGGGAGAGGTTTGGGCTGCCCAGATGGCATCTCTGGCACCACAGCTCCCTGGATCATCATTTTTCCAGCCCCATGGAGTCCAAACCTTGAAAAAACAGCTCCTGTGTGGTAGGCTGCCACAAGAAATGGAGCACCAGGACAGTGCCAGCCCAGCC